>NC_090646.1:234639368-234885675 GCF_040937935.1 Hyperolius riggenbachi | reverse complement strand
GTTTACAGAAATGCGTATGATTTTGTGGTCGCATAGGCCAACAAAGAGCCTCCTCTGAATATGTGTGTGTACCTACCACTTGTCTTGCAACATGCATAATGACTCAAGCAAAAGTACTATGCATCAGCCTATTAAGATCAGGAACATTATTCATCTTAGTGTTAGTGATAGGTACACACACAGACCCAGATTAGCCTCTTAACTGCCATGAGTCCACAGCATCAAGCATGTTTTTATCATGAACACTCGACTTTTATTTAGCAGTAGGGTTGTGTCCTGAAATAACTGCATTTTTGTGACTGGTGTGCAGTAAGTCGATGTATGTTAGTGTGCAAAGGGTTAACCTCTTGATGACCAGCTAACGCTGATTGGCGTAAACTGGTCGTCTGCGGGTTTCCATGGAAACTCTTTCCATGTCCGTTCACGGAAGGTGTCTCCGTGAACAGCCGGAGAGCCGCCGATCGCGGCTCGCCGGCAAAATGTAAACATGCGGGGAAGAAATCCCCGCTGTTTACATCATACGGCGCTGCTGCGCAGCAGCGCTGTAAGGCAGATCGGCGATCCCCGGCCTCTGATTGGCCGGGGATCGCCGGCATATGATAGGCTGAAGCCTATCCTACAATGCGCAGGACGGATATCCGTCCTGCGCAGCCCAGGGAGGAAGAGGTAGGGAGGGAGAGGGAGGGAACACAGAAAACGCTGCGGAGGGGGGCTTTGATGAGCCCCCCCCCCCCCCCCCCCGCAAAGCACAGCAAGCCGGCGGCGATGAAACCCCCCCAGCTGGACATCCCCCTAGTGGGGAAAAAGGGGGGTAAGTCTGATCGCCCTGGCATAATCCTGATCTGTGCTGCGGGCTGGAGAGCCCACGCAGCACAGCACAGATCAGGCAAACCACACTTGGTCGTCAAGTGGTTAATGGCTTTTTTTCTGTCTGAAATTTGGTCACAACCTTTAAAGGGATACTGTAGGGGGGTTGGGGGAAAATGAGCTGAACTTACCCGGGGCTTCTAATGGTCCCCCGCAGACATCCTGTGCCCGTGCAGCCGCTCACCGATGCTCCGGCCCCGCCTCCGGTTCACTTCTGGAATTTCTGACTTTAAAGTCAGAAAACCACTGCGCCTGCGTTGCCGTGTCCTCGATCCCGCTGATGTCATCAAGAGCGCACAGCGCAGGCCCAGTATGGTCTGTGTCTGCGCAGTACACTCCTGGTGACATCAGCGGGAGCGAGGACACGGCAACGCAGGCACAGTGGTTTTCTGACTTTAAAGTCAGAAATTCCAGAAGTGAACCGGAGGCGGGGCCGGAGCATTGGGGAGTGGCTGCGCCAACACAGGATGTCTGCGGGGGACCATTAGAAGCCCCGGGTAAGTTCAGCTCATTTTCCCCCGACCCCCCTACAGTATCCCTTTAAGCACCTTCTTCTTTAATCTGAGGGGAGTGCTTCCATCTGGTAAAGGAGCATGTACTTTGTGTATTGCTAGGTAGTTAATCAGCACTGGTGAAAGAGCAAAACAATGAAACGGGTGATCACATCCCATTTTCCTGCATTCATGGGCTCTCATCCTTTTGTACCTGCTTTAAAATGTACCAGAACTGAGAGATGTATGGGCACTTAATAAAGGGCAACCAGCCAGAAACCCCATGCTCAGATGTATGTAAACATTGTGATACACAACACCCTGTGCCTGCTTGGGAGTATTTAAAAGTACATGTAATGTAAGGCCCCACCACTCAACCTGTGGATGCATGTTCCTCTTACCAGGAAGTCAGACCAGGAGCCTCTGACCCTAGTGAATAAAGCAATCCAACAGCAAAGTAGCCCCCAGGACTTGACCTTGCAGTCCCGGGTCTAGTTTGCTGTAGTATTGAAAAGTACAACATCCATCCAGTTGGTTCACACCACATGGTGAGTCAGTGATTGAAATATTCAAGAAACCTTGTATACGTTTTTATAAAATTACCCAAATGTACGTCTTGAATGATGTTTGGTTACAGGGTCTGGACACGTTTTTGCTTTAATTGAATCCTGTACTAAGAGGCCTTAGGAAGCTGCCATATTTATTTAGACAAAGCAATTACCTGCTGATCTGAGTCATTGTAGTCCCATATAGAAGATGTAGTAAATTTAGTGTAAACAATTTAACATTAATTATCCTGGTTTCAGCGTCACACTTGCTGTATCTATATATTGCATATATTGAGAAGAAACCCTGCCCTCTCTGTGGTGATTAGCATTGGCTGTTTTTGATTATGCAGAATTCTTCCCCTAGAGTATTCTGGGAGACCAGGTGTTTCTGCTGACTTCGGAACACACAGTAAGCAAACATTCTGCAGTGATGCACCCACCAGCTGTAAATATGTTACCACATGGAATCATTTAAAAATGTATATTGGGGGAAGGAAAGATTTTACAATGGGCAGACCTTGGCTAAATAAAAATTGTAAACTACTTTTCCCCAACATTTTTCTTTCCTTCTAAAAATAAATACATGTATGCATTACCAGTGTCTATGTTCAGCATCTGTATACCGATAGGCGCAAATTACAGGAAGCTCTCTTCATTTAGCTCACTCCTCCCCACAGCCTCCATCGTCGATATAGACCTGAACTTACACGGCTTTCCACTAATTTGTATTAATGGTGCAATGTAAAATGATGCTATATAAATCAATAATTACCGTATATTTCTTTTTATTACAGAATCACTTCCTTAAAAGCTTGTGTTGAATATAAAGAAGAGTGTGTGCGGAAATTAAAAGAACTACTAAGACAATCCAAAAAAGATGATGATGATGCTACCAGTACGTATACATAAGCATGACTAATGTGTTGTAATGATGCTGAATAAAGTTTATCGATGCGTCCAGAGTTCAAACTAGTGTAGCGCACTCGGTACCAGTTTGGGGGTTGCAGTAGGGGCCCTCTATCATGCGGTTATGCTCTGGGGGTCTGCTCACCTGTTTCCTGATGACCTACAGCTTCACTAGACTTGCTCACAGTAAAGCAAGTGGTGCAATGACGACGCAAAATGGCTGTTGTGCCGTCTTATCATCCCCTGGTTCATCACCTCTTCTTATCCATTCCCCTCTAGCTGTATTTTCCACACTATGGATGTATGTACCCGCTATGCTACGGCCAATTGTGTAACTGAGGAGCTTGGGGCCCCAGTGTGAGTTTTTTACCTGGAGCCCCAAGCACTCTATTGATATGGAGCCCCAAAACCTATCAAGGACAGCTGCAGTGTCAGAGGTGTAATATGAGTAAGGAGACAGTTAAGGATTACTACTATTCATTTCTCATAAAGAGCTGTTCATTACCAGCATAGCACCAATGAAAAGCTAATAAGATGGATGGAGGGCCCCTAATGGGTCCCTCTGGTCTAAGCGCCCCGGGGCAGTTGCAACCTCTGCATCCCCTATTGCTGTGTCACTGGCCATGGAATAAACTAGCTTTGAAGACAGTGCCCAGCCTATGTTTCTGGTTCACATTTTCTTGATGTGTCTTCAGACTTCAAGTTACTTACTCTGCTTTATTTCCACAGTTTGTCCTGACAAGAATTATCATTCCTCATATCCTGCAACATGTGGTGGCGGCAGTGGCATTGTTCAGAGCACAGCAATGCTTATGCTTCAATCAGAAAATGCTGCTTTGAAAAGAGAAATTTCCCACTATAAGAAAAAGTACCAGCAGCGAACAAGGTATGGTTCACCTGGATGTCCTGCAATAAAGCCACTTCCATGGCAACCTTCAGATTTATTTTGTCCGATGTAACAACATTGAAAGCCTTAGCCTTTTCACCCTCACATTGTGTATTGAACTGGAGCAAAACTACAAGAATGCCACAGTCATTGGGAATGCAGTAGATATGCATGGGGATAGCAATACATTTATACCCATTCCCCGTAACCATGTCCCCAGTCATGCCTGCAATCGTAGGTAATGCAGTTAAAAGAATTAAAGTCAAAATTTCTCCTCTAATTCAACAGATTGGTGACACCATATAAGAACTTCTAGGGGCGAATGGGTGATGATAGACACCAGGGAAATGTATAGGGGAAGGAGCAGTGCCAGTAGTCACCAAGGAACTGTGTAAGGGAGAAAGGGGCCACTAGAGACCAAAGAACTGTATAGGTTATATGGGGCCTCTAGATACTAGGGAACTGTATAGGGGATAGAGGAGACCTAAGGGAACTGTATAGTGCCACTAGACATCAAGGTTGGCCCACTGTGTGTTTGCGTTTGACACCCCTGCACTAAAGGAAACTGCACAGGGTGATTTATATTTTAGTACCAGCATCATTGCAAGCGGAAAACCACATGCGTTCGGCAAATTGAAACACATCCAGTGGAAAGTGTGTGTGTGTTAATTTCTGGATAGAATTGTGACTCTCCAGGCAACAAAAACTTTTCCCCACATTGATAAATACAGAGTTAAGCCCCATACACACGCTAGATGAAACTCTGCCGAGGCGGCCCAAAAAAAAAAACCCCTCTGCCAAGAATCCAGCGTGCTTACAGTGGCCCCTGAACTTCCTCGGCCGCTTGGTCAGCAATCCTCCAGGCGGATAGCTATGGCTGAGAGCTATGTTCTCCCCACTTACCCCGCATGGTGTCACTACCCATTCTCTCCGAGGCTTTATGAAAGTAGCAGTTGGGTTTTAAAAAATTGTTTTTTTTTAACCACTTGATCCTAGTCATCCACATAGGAGCTGCTGTAGTCTATCTGGACGCGTATCCGTGTTAAGTGTTGTTACGCTGGGTACATGTGCTCCCACCACTCCTTCCCGTCGGCGGTTACAGGTGATTGATTGGTGGGGAATATGTGTTCCCTGAACCAACTGAAGCCCCTGTGAGTGAATCAACATGCCTTAAAACTACAAGCATAGTGCCTGGTGGCCAAAAAGAAAAAGTAATGTAAAACAAATTTTTTTTTAAATGAATGCATTTAAAGGAACATTATCGCGTAAATCATAAAAATTGAAATGTATGTAAACATATACAAATAAGTACATTTCTTCTAGAGTAAAATGTACTATAAATTACTTTTCTCCTATGTTACTGTGACTTACAGTAGGTAATAGAAATGTGACAGAATCGACAGGTTTGGACCAGCTTATCTCCCCACAGAGGTTTCTCAGGGCCTTCTTTATTTTCAAAAGCACTTAGTTAAAGAGAACCTGAGGTGGGTTTAAAGAATATTATCTGCATACAGAGGCTGGATCTGCCTATACAGCCCAGCCTCTGTTGCTATCCCAAACCCCTCTAAGGTCTCCCTGCACTCTGCAATCCCTCATAAATAACAGCCACGCTGCTGACAAACAGCTTGTCAGAGCTGGCTGTGTTTATCTCTATAGTGTCAGTCTGCTGCTCTCCCCGCCTCCTGCAGAACTCTGGTCCCCGCCTGCATCCCTTCCCTCCCTGCTGATTGGAGGGAAGGGGCAGGGACCGGAGCTATGCAGGAGGCGGGGAAGCAGCTGAGACTGACACTACAGATGTAAGCACAGCCTCAGCACGGCTGTGATTTATGAGGGATTGCAGAGTGCAGGGGGACCTTAGTGGGGTTTGGGATAGCAACAGAGGCTGGGCTGTACAGGCAGATCCAGCCTCTGTATGCAGATAACATTCTCTAAACACACCTCGGGTTCTCTTTAATGGCAGTTGATCCATCCAACTGCCAAAACAGTGTGCAATGAGCAGGGATGCTGGCCAGCATATTTGTATAAAACCTGTTCAGGGGATGTCTTTATAAATGATAAAGGCCATGCTGAGAATCCCCTATGGAGGCATGGACTAGCCTCAAACCTGTAGGTTCTGTCTTTCTACTACCTACTGTCCGCAACATAGGGGAAAAGGAATGTATGTCTCATTTTACCCTGGAAGAGATTATTTGTACGTGTTTACATGTATTTTAATTTGTACTCTTTTTCGCAATAGTGGTTCTTTGATTAAAACTTTATTAACCCCCACCCTCTCCTATAGCTACCAAAAATCAACACGTTAAAAAAAAGTGACAGTTTAAGGAAAACACATAAATAGTTACCTTAGAGTCTGAGCTTTAAGATGTATGTAATGAATATATTTTTATTTTAGCAAACAAGGGGCTTGTAATTGTTGATTGGGTATGCCTTTATTTCCAAATAATATATTGTCACCATATATTGTACTAGGAACATAATTTAAATGTTGATAGCCAGGACAACTGGGCAAATAAAATTGTGTGGGTTTTATTTATAGTAGCATTGCTCGTTTTACAACTATAGGAGATGGAGAAACTATTCTTTAACCACTTGCCGACCGCGCACTCATACCGCGCGTCGGCAAAGTGGCAGCTGCAGGACCAGCGACGCAGTTCTGCGTCGCCGGCTGCAGGCTAAATAATCAGGATGCAGCCGCTCGCGCGAGCGGCTGCTTCCTGTCAATTCACGGCGGGGGGCTCCGTGAATAGCCTGCGGGCCGCCGATCGCGGCTCGCAGGCTAAATGTAAACACAAGCGGAAATAATCCGCTTTGTTTACATTGTACGGCGCTGCTGCGCCGCAGCGCCGTAAGGCAGATCGGCGACCCCCGGCCAATCAGCGGCCGGGGATCGCCGCCATGTGACAGGGGACGTCCTGTCACAGGCTGCACAGGACGGATAGCGTCCTGTGCAGCCCCGATCACCAGGGGGCCAGGTAGGAGAGGGGGAAACGGAATTTTGCCGCGGAGGGGGGCTTTGAGGTGCCCCCCCCCCCCCCCCCCCCGCCAGCCACACGCAGGCAGGAGAGATCGGACCCCCTCAGCGCATCATCCCCCTAGTGGGGAAAAAAGGGGGGTGATCTGATCTCTCTGCCTGGTGTTTGATCTGTGCTGAGGGCTGTAGAGCCCACCCAGCACAGATCACAGAATTCAACGCTGGTCCTTAAGGGGGGGTAAAGGGTGGGTCCTCAAGTGGTTAAACCTTCCCCCACCCCCTTTATTTTAGTTCGCTATAACGTGCATAGAAAAGGTAATTACTGAAAGCAAGTATCACCCCCCCCCCCCCCCCCCCCCCCGGCTAATTTGTGGTGAAAAAAAAGATGTAAATCGTTTCGGTGTGATAAGTAGTGATACAATTATTGGTGAATAAATGGGAGGAGCACTAAAGGGGGAAATTGCTTTTTTTGGGTGTGTTTTTATATAACTTTTACAGCTTTTGTGTTTATGCAGCTATGCAAATTATTATTCTGTTACTGGTTTTTATTTTATGTATTTATTTATTTGAAGAAATACATCGAATAGAGAAGAGGAGCTTAAAAAGTCTCAGGGCCGAAGTTTGGAAACACCTTCACCCTTACTTGGTTCATTACATCAACCTGACGCCTCATCACAGAACAGTGCTGTGTCGCCGAACAAGTCCGAGCATCCACCCCACTACCTGTTTTCACCTGGAAAGACTGGAATGCTGAGAAAACGTGGGATGTCCCCAAGCAAGACAAAGTTATACAAACCTGAAGTGAAATCCCCCAAAAAGGCAGTCAGGCACAGCATTCCTGTCTCGTCACCGGGAAAGTCTGATCTCAGCAATAAACGTGCCTTATCACCTCTCAGAACTGAAGGGCAGCTGCCCAGCACCTTGCCTCTGTCACCATGCAAAAAGTCCAGGTTGCCGGAAAATGCAAGCCCAGTTAAAGATAAATTCTTTGATGAGCGCTCCAAATCTTTACCTTACTATCCAACCAAATTTTTTGACAACTCCACATTAGGCACATTACCCGGTAATGAATGAATCCTATTTTCATGAGTTTCTGATGTGTGCATTGTTGACTTGGCATATCATTTCATTGTGTATTATCAGTTCCTCCTGTTGTGCATGTAGCTGCGTATGTTTATTGTATGCATCATCATACTGTACAGTGCCATGGAAGGATTTACATAATTGTAAATGTGAAACTTTAAGAGACTGTAATAAAAAAAAGGTGCCCCTGAGGGGTACTTGCCTCGGGAGGGGGAAGCCTCTGTGTCCTATCGAGGCTTCCCCCATTCTCCTCCGTCCCACAATGGTCTCGCTGGGCCCCTCCGAAGCCACAGCCGACAATTTGTCAGGCTGTGGCACAGGTGCTATTGTGCCTGCAATATTTCCCAGCACAGGCACAGTAGCAACTCTCTGCTCGGGATCTGTCGGAAATAGCTGATCCCAAGTCGCCTGTGCAGTAGAGCAGTCTCGACTGGGATCGGCTATTTCCGCCTGATCCCGAGGCGAGAGCCGCACCTGCGCTGGAGCCGGGGAAGGTAAATAGACACCGTTTGGATGGGCCCAGTGAGACCACCATTGAATGGAGGGCAACGGCGGAAGTACCCCCAGGGGCACTTTTTTTCTGTTACAGGGTTTCTTTAAATAACTGAAGTAAAAAGAATATGGGGGCTGCAATATTTATTTATTTTTATCAATACCAGTTGCTTGTCAGCCCTGCTGATCTATTTGGCTGCAGTATTGTTTGAATAACACCAGAAACAAGCATGTGGCCAATCTTGTCAGGTCTGAGTCAGAAACACCTGATCTGCATATGCTTTTTCAGGGTCTATAGCTAAAGTATTAGTTACAGGATCAGCAGGATAAGTAGGCAACTGGTATTGTTTGAAAGGAAATAAGTATGGCAGCCTCATAACAACCTGTGGTGTCAATTCCAAATTTCCTCTTTCTCCACCATTTTCTGTTGAATCTCCCTAGAATACCCTAAACCAAGGGTTTCCAGATGTTCTACTGACATGTCCTGATGTTGTCTGAGCTACACAATATCGAACCTCAAGCTAAAATGGATCCCTTTGAATTTAAAGGAAACCAGAGATGGTTTTCTAGCCCTTTTTGTACTTACCTGGGACTTCCTCCAACCCCATGAGCACCGGGGCCTCCCTCCCCGTCCTCCTCGGGTCCCCCGTTTTGCCGCTGGTAATCCAGGCAGCTGCAGCCTTCTGCGCATGTGCGCACCCCTCGTCGTGCTCCCATCCCCTGGAGTGTTCTGCGCCTGCGCAGTAGTACTGCACAGGGGTAGAATGCTCCAGAAGGGCAGGGCTGCGCATGTGCAGGAGGCAAAGACTGCGGGCAACTAACCGGATTACTGGGAGTCGTAGCGCCAGAACAGAGGGGTTAAAGAGGACGGCGAGGAAAGCCCTGATGCTCATGGGGCTGGAGGATGATTCACTGCAGGGTGGCAACGGAGAGGGCCAGGAGGATGTGGAGAGCCTCTGCCTTTCTCTTAGGTAAGTACTTTTTTTTTTTCTTTACACCTTGTCTCAGGTAAACTTTAAGTATAGGATATCTGATAGGGGATGTCGGCTCTCTTAAAAAGAACCTGAGGTGAGAGGCACATGGAGACTGCCATATTTATTTATTTTTAAAGGGAACATAACCTGAGAAGAATATGGATTTTTCCTTTTAAAATAATACCAGTTGTCTGACTCTCCAGCTGATCCCCTGTCTCTATTACTTTTAGCCTCAACAAGCATGCAGATCAGATGCTCTGACTGAAGTCCGACTGGATTAGTTGCATGCTTGTTTCAGGTGTGTGATTCAGCCACTACTGCAGTCAAAGAGATCAGCAAGACTGACAAGCAACTGGTATAGTTTAAAAGGAAACATCCACATCCCTCTCAGTTAAGGTTCCCTTTAAACAATACCTGTTGCCCAGCAGTCCTGCTAATCCTTTTGGCATCGGTAGTGCCTGAATCATGCACCCGAAACAAGCATGAGGCTTATCCAGTTAGACTTCAATCAGAACATCTGACCTGCGTGCTTGCTCAAGGTCTGCGGCTAAAAGTATTTGCCTAATACACACCATGCACTTCCCCGTCATATCGACTGGTCAAATTGATAATTTCCAATAGGTTTGATTTGATTTCCAATCGGTTTTATACAGTAGTGAACTACAGATTACAGAAATCCATCAGAAAAATGATCTGAAAACAGGTCGGACCTGTCGGAAATGTTTACGACCTAAAATCTGATGGGAAATCGCATGCTGTGTATCGGGCAATAGAGTTAGAGGCTCAGCAGGACAACCAGGCAATTTTCATTGTTTAAAAGGAAATAAATATGCCAACCTTCCTCGGGTTACTTTTAAAGGACAATTGAAGTGAAAAGGGATATGAAGGCTGCTATATTTATTGCCTTTTAAGCAATACCAGTTCCTTGGCTATCTTGCTGATCCTCTTCCTCTAATACTTTAAAGGGAACCTGAAGTGAGTAAAATTATTTAAAATAAACACATGATGTAGCTGCAAATGAATATTACATACTAACCTCGCTGTCAGTTCCTCTCAGAAGCCATTTTCTTCTTACAGTGATCCCTTCCAGTTCTGACAATATTTTGTCAGAACTAAAATATACCAGTTGCTGTCAGTTATAGATCAGCAGCTGTCAGTTACAACTGAATGTGTTAGGTTATATCCATGTTTCTCTATGGCTCAAGTGGGTGATATTACAGTTTAACAGTGTTCTGACCAGGAAGCTGTTATTGGGTAATGGTTATTTTTAAAATGGAGGACGGAGAAATCCATTGATCACAGTGGACAAATGGGACACAGGAGAGGAGAGAGAGATTGAGGAGTAGACTACACAGAAGGTAAGTATGACCTGTGTGTGGTTATTTTGACTTTTTATTTTCAGTTCAGGTTCTTTTTAAGCCATATACCCTGAACAAGCATGGAGCAGATCAGGTGGTTCTGACATTCTCAGATCTGACAAGATTAGCTGCATGCTTGTTGCTGCTGTGTTTCCAACACTACTTCAGCCAAATAGATCAGCAGGGCTGCCAGGCAACTGGTATTGTTTTAAAGGGAAGTAAATATGGAAGCCTCCATGGTCTTCTAACTTCAGTTGTCCTTTGAAGTGACCCTGAGATGGGGCCACAGGAATAAAATATACAGACCTGGGGCTTCCTCCAACCCCCTCCGCTTGATTGCTCCCCCAATCTCTGGTACACTTTTTAAGTCCCTGATCCTTCATTCCATATTTGTCTACTTTGACCCCAGCTCCTTTGCCTGGTCCTCTCCAGTCTCAATGCTTTCTCCTGCAGTGCCCACTCCAGCATATGAGGCTTGAAACATTTTGGTCTAAAATGTTTTGTATTTCGAAGTTTATTTAACAGCACTTAAATGTTGGAACTTTGTCTTGCTGACCAAAATTTAGTCCCTGACACTTTGGCTTCTGCTCATCTTTAGTGTCTTTATGCAGCTTAGAAACACATCTTTACTAAATGAATAATTTGTGAAATTGCTCCAGGCTCTACACATTAATTGCATATCTGTGGACTAAAGGTGTGTATAAACACTTAGCTTAAACTCTGCCAGGGCGTCCAATAAATACCGCCTTTGCTGAGAGTCTAGCGTGTTTGTGTACGGCAGCCCCTGATCCTCCCAGAGATCAGCCTGCCTGATATTCTTGGCCGAATGCAGCCCGACTGTATTTTTCTCCCTCCTTAATCCTCCAGTACTGACCTGCAGACTAGCAACACATCTATACAGAACTGGGCACCGTTCTGTCGCCAGAAGGATCGATTCCCGATCCCTGTGGGCAACAGTGATTGTATTGGGGTACCTAGCTTAACGTGAACTCTAGAGGGCTCAAAATAAGCTGGCTATTTGCCTAGGTAGTGGGTAGCCTCTGTATAGAGCTGATACTTCCCACCTCCTCGTTTTGCCACGCATGGACCCTCAGAACATATCCGACAGGAATCGTGAAAGATATGCACTCTGCCGTGTATCAGTACATACTGGGCCGTACTGCACATGTGCATGTATAGCTATGCCTGTGCTGTAAGCCAAAGCCGCTCGTCCACAACCAACTCTGTGCTACTGCACTGGTGCAGCCTTACTCGCACATGCGCTTTTGTGCACAAAGGGAAGCATGGCTGCAATCGAAAAGGGTCTCAGCCAGTGGCAGGGTCAAGGAGGATGTTTGCTTTAACCCTCCTGGCGGTTTATTAAAATCCGCCAGGGGGCAGCACAGCCGTTTAAAAAAAAAAAAAAAAATTTTATATCATGTAGCGAGACAAGGTCTCCTCCACCCGCTCCACACCCCACCCCAGCCTCCGGCGATCGGAGATCCCGTTCAAAGAATGGGATCTCCTGGAGGGCTTCCCCCGTCGCCATGGCGATGGGCGGGATGACGTCAAAGGGGACTCCGATCCACCCCTCAGCGCTGCCTGGCACTGATTGGCCAGGCAGCGCACGGGGTTGGGGGGGGGGGGGCGGCTGCGGCTCGACTGATAGCGGCGGGGGGGCAAAGTGCTAGCTGCGTGTAGCAAAAAAAAATTTATACAAATCGGCCCAGCGGGGCCTGAGCGGTCCCTTCTGGCGGCATAGCCCGAGCTGAGCTCGGGCTTACCGCCAGGAAGGTTACAGGTGTGCACAGGAACAAAATGCAGTCCCAATCACTGCCCGTCCCTGTTCACTTTGAATCCCTTTGCCACCCCATTCACATCAAATATCTCTCTGTTCCTGCCTTATCAGCACTTCAATTTGTATCTGTTGTCTGGCCTGCCCACATCTTGTGCCCCAGTTATTCTCTCCCAACTTGTGCCCCACTTAAAGTGGAATAAAACCCAGCATTTCTTCTTTGCTCTAAAAAATTATTTACAGCATATTATATACTACCACCATTTGTTTTTACTAGAACAGCATTTAATTAGTCAAACACAGGGCTTGAAATTTCAGTGCAGAGAGAAAGCTGGACGCATCCGAAGTGGAGATAATGTTATCTTGTGTTTACTTAATTGTATCAAGTGAAGAATGTGACACATTCTCTGACTGTGCAGATGCTCCTGGACACAGACAGACATTCAAAGCGTTTCTGCCTTCAATACAAGATGAATAAAACCAGTTATTAATAAAATGCAAAGGCAGCTCTCAAAGCAAAAAAATTTACTTTTGGGAACTTGTAATCTCTAAATGAATAATACTTATGCACAAATGCAAATATGATAACAGTATGGCATATAAACATGTAGGAAAACCTGTTTTTATTGAATATTATGTCAGGGTTTTATACTGCTTTAACAATCTTTGCCCCTCAACCTCCAAACTATGTGCCCTAGCACTTTACCAACATCACAGGGTGGTGGGTTTACATGGTGTTCTATTGCAAGGCAAGTACTTGCTGATCTGTGATGTCTCCTCTTCAGACAGCTGCTGGTGTGGTTGTCCTCACCCTCCATAACCATTAGCTTGTGTGGTTGCACCATGTAGGTGCTCCTCTTACTCCAACAAAGGTGGAGTAAGAGGATGCTAATTTCTGGAACTGGCTAAAAAGCTGTACACAAATTAGCATAAGCTCACTACCCTCTGCAAAACTGCTCTGCTGTGAAGGATGTATAGCAAATAACTAGAAGATGTGTTATACAATTCCAAGTGCAACATCCCCTCCCATCCCCCAACAATATGAGATTCACATTATATTGTTTGTGTATATTTCTATATGAAAGTGGATTTTATATGCTAAGCATATTTGCTTCTCCCACTAGTCTAAAGTGAAGCATGAATGCCTTGCTTCGGGTACAAGTACCGGCAAGTGCCGGAAATTATTCCTCCAACATTTTTTCAACATTCCTTCTGTTCTAAAAGCCAGTACTTTGCAAAGGCTGATTCCATTTTTAATTTATTGAATACTTTATATTTCCAGGAAACCTATGTCAAGCCCACATTTAGTTTTCTTTCAATACTAGTGTCTTTTCTACTGCGGTAGACAAAAACTACATGTAGTTGTAAGATGACACTGACTGAACTTTCTTTCTCTTTCTCTAGATGAAGTCAACACTGGAAGCACTACTGAAACAAATGATATTAATAAATGGTGGGACCAACCGGACAATAACAAGAATGTTAATGACTGTAAAACTTCTTAAACTGCTTTGCACACCCTTTAATAGAACATGACATAATCAGTCACTACAGGGGAACTGTCACTTATTTTATGCACCCTTTGGTTCGTATTCAATAGGCATTCGTAATCAGACTTATTGACTGGAAATGCCGAAATTGCCAGTCATTGACAGTTTTAAAAAAAGGTTTCAATTGTTTCTAAATATTAAAAGTTTGTTATACACATAACATTCATTTTAAATGTGTTTTTATGTTTGTGTGTCTGTCTTGGGTCTCTTGTGCTATACATTATTTTTTGTTTTATTATTATTCTAAATAAATTGTAATAATCGTTGCTCTTCTGTGTGATTTATTTATGCTATTGATTAGTAATTAAACAGTACCTGACATGTAATGAGGTGCAGATGGAGAAATAAACACTAATTGTAGGCTCCAGAGTTTGCATATAATTTGGAAGGTAGTGAAACATTAGAAATGCTGTGGATATCTCTATCTTGGCTAGAGAGGGAGCCATGGCTCTTGTCTCACAGGAAGTAGCAGGGCTAAGTCCTAAAAGCCAGTATATGGGTACTCTGTACCAAATGAGAGAAAACAGACCCTGGATGTGATTATAACTCCAGCTGAAAACGAGATCGAAAGAATGTTTTGTTTTCACTGTATGGTCTCTTTACCACTTGATGTATTTCTACAAACTGCTTTCATTTATCTTGGCAGATATCTTATTATTTAACCTAGCTGGTGGTAAGGAAGAGGCTGACTCGTTAAAAAAAACTTTCTACAAACAGTATAGACGAGTTAGCTTCGTCCATGCTGAAAACTGTCCTGGAAAGAGTTATAATGGTGTATGTGCACCACCTACTGGCAGTAGGCACATATTGCAGCATTACAGAACATTCAAACTTACAGAATTACAACATATTACATATTATATTACATATTAAATATTACAGCATTACAGAAAACTATGGCATCTAATACCATACGGTATATTGTACAGAGAATGACACTTATTGCCACACCGGTCTGAACTCGGCCATGATGGACTATAACAACCACCATGGCTAAGAGTTGTTCAGCAGACCAGAGTGTGTACAGTGACCCAATGACTATCCCTAAAGATAGGAATGTTGGACCTTAAAGAGAAACTCCAACCTAGAATTGAACTTTATCCCAATCAGTAGCTGATACCCCCTTTTACATGAGAAAAATGCTTTTCACAAACAGACCAGCAGGGGGCGCTGTATGACTGATTTTGTGCTGAAACCCCTCCCACAAGAAGCTCTGAGTACCGTGGTACTCTGGGCAAACTGCCACAATGTAACAATGTTCACAGACAGGAATTAGCTGTTTACAGCTGTCTCTAACAGCCAAAACAGCTAGGAGCAGCTACATAACCTGCCCACAGTAAAAATGTCTCCATGTAATAAATGTCAGAATGTAAATCGGGGAGAGGAAAGATTTTACAATGAGCAAACACGGACTAAATCATTTATACATAATTATGGTAAAAAATGAAGCACTTTTTTTTACTACATTATTTTCACTGGAGTTCCTCTTTAAGCTATGCCTGAGCATGACCCAATGGCAATGTTCTTGGCACCTCCCCACCTGCTGGAAGCCGCTAAGTCAGATGCGCTTGTCATCCCTTCGCCGCAAGTGTGCAGAAAAGCATTTGTCGACTTTCAACGGCGATTCCCAGCGATCGTCATCTTTCATCCCGCAGATGGACAAAGGAGTTTGGCGCTAATGGACCAGACTCTGCTGCTTCCAGATAGTGGAAAAAATAAAGATAGAAATGCTGCTTTTGCATAAACGGCGGTAAATGACGTGCAAGTGTGCGTGTGAACTTGGCCCTTAGTTGTTGAACCACACGAGAGATGTTTTAGGTAAACACTGTACAGTATTTATTTCTGTATCTAGATTTTTCTTCATCCACATTTGATGAGGCTTTTTCTATTTGTGATTAAAGTTTTTTGTTTTGTTTTTTTACAAATTTTAATTTTGTGACATGATTTTGTTTTGAAACTTTTATTATACTCACAATGGATACTAGACCCTTGCTTGTCAGATTTTAGTAAGTTGCAAGCAAAGATTTCACAAAAATTAATTGAACCACTTTTTGCACAGAATTCCTGCAGAAATTGAACGCTAGGGAGGTTAAAATATGTACCATTCATTTAAGTGCCAACACAGTGTTTGGTTCATGCTGTCTTGGTGCCAGGCTTTCAGCTATTATACAGATAAAATGCCTGACAAAGCTGCTCACCACATGTATTTGTGGCATCAGATGTTAAAGGGACACTATCAACGTTTTTTTTATGAACCCCTTTAGCAGGCAGAAGGGCCTTAGTAATAACAGATAGTGGTAGTAAAAGGGGGAAAAAAGCAAGTTACTTTATCAGAACTTGCATAGTGCTAGTGGTGTCAAGTGACAGGTTCTTCTACTGTATACAGAGGCTTCTCCCTTCACCGCAGCAACAGGCTTCTGATGTGCAAATTATTTCACATGCTGTAGTGAGAAATTACGTTTGACAATTACATTGGCTCACATTGATCACCGGGTCAGGAACCAATTAAATCGGCTCCTGACTGGCTCAGGGAGCTCTGCTGTTGTAGCGACAGCAGAATGAGTGGGCTACAGCGATGGGAGAGCAGTGTGAACAGCGGGTCTGCGGCACGACATCAGTAAGGCCTGTTTTGTGAGCCAACAGTCTCTGGTTGTAAAAGACACTGAAGCGAAAAAAATATGATATAATTAATTGGTTGTGTAATACGGATAATTACTAGAATTTTAGTAGCAAAGAAAACGTTCTAATGTTTTTATTTTCAGATATGTAGTGTTTATAACATTGTATCATTCTCTAATATTTGCAGTTTAGACGCTACTCAGCATTCTAAATGGGTTCAAAAGTTCACTAGCCTGCTCTGGAAAATCTTCCCTGCAGAGAGAAAAAAAAAAGATGCATTAGTCTTTTAAAGCTTATTATCTCAAGTGTCTGGCAGAGTTCTCTGCGACTTTGAAAGTCGTGGAGCTCAAGGGCTAATTTGCATAGATAACGGCAGTTTCTTAGCTCTTCCTTTACTGGAAACAATATTAGACTTGTGTCTCTGCTGCTAACTTTTTTTTCTTAGCTTTACTACACATACAAATCATTAGATCATAATTTTTTTTCCGTTTCAGTGTATCTTTAAGGGTGGTACAGATATTCAACAGAAAGGAGAAGTGAGCACGCACATCCAATGCAAAGTTCAATTTATTCCACCATTACAAAGCCATAAAGGTTACAGTACCGTACTGCTGGAGAGGAATAGAAGTCAGTGAGGGAATGTTCTACAGCTGTTTCATGCCAGTAGTGTGTGGTGCATCATCACGACATCTGAACAAATGTATATCCCCCTCTTATATCTATGATTACACAATTAACACTTGAGATAATTATCTCTTAATAACAGTTTAGCCTGCAGGTCACTGTCCTCCAATCAACACTGTTCGTTATGCCTGGTGAGCCAATACCGCCGAAGCAAATACAGGGGCGTCCCTAGCTATGATTAAGGACAGATTGTCCGAAACATGTTAGCTACTTAGATGGTGCCTTGGCTGTTTATGGATACGTCCTTCAAATAAAGGGTGCTTCTCATGACAAGTGCGGACCCTCCTTCTTCCTACTCTGATTCCTTGGTTTTGCTGGCCAGGTCGAGCACTGTCAGAAAAGTGGTGGGATTGAGCGGTGTTCACTCTGTCTAAAGTCTTGGCGTCCCTATTCCCACTGCAGTGGGTGGCAAGGGCGCTCATTTCCGCACCGTGAAGCGCATGCCTGATGCGTCCCTTCCCGTCATTGCCGGAAGTTTGTGCGCGTGAAACGCAAAGGGGAGGAAGAATCCCGTCGTCACTGTATGCTAATCAGCAGGAAGTGATCCATCTGCCTATGTACGTAAGGCTCACCAGCCTACAACTAAAACATTTATACAGAGAACAAAGATCCAAAGGGTAGTCATTGTGTTAAGGCAGCCAAAGCTATACAAAGTATCAAAAGCAGCAACTATATTTAAAGGGAGATTCCAAAAAGGATTGATTTTATAATCCCAAACTCCAAATAGCGCTGGCAAATTACAACCTGTTGGCTGCTAATTACACACTCACCACCCAGGACACAGTTCAACATCTCGATCGGAAAGGACTTTTCTCTGCATCTAGGACAAACTAAATAAGAATGTCACCAAAAAAGCTAGAAAGCTTAAGAGAATACATAAAAAGCATATCAGGGAAGGGGATGAACTTTAAAACTAGTTAATATACAATTCTATGGTCTACAAAAAACATAAATTATTCTTTTCATTAAGACCTAAAGGCCCAGTCGCATCGAAGAAGGAAATCCAATAGGATTCTCTCTAGCAATTTTTTGTGCCAGTCCCCTCCTCGTCTATCCCTAGTGACCATTTCCAGCCCAAAAAAGCGTAGAAGGGTGACATTGCCATGGTGTGCTGATTGAAAATGCTCAATGACTTAGGGGCTCCCTACACCATTATGGATAGATCTGCAGTGATCTTGATAACAGTCCTATAAAGATCTAGTGGTCTCGCCCACATAAATTCTGTCACAAGTACAGGTAAGAGCATAGACCAGACCATTGGGTTGACAGTTAATAAATTGTCTAAATCTGCACATTTTCCCAAATCTAGCGAAGGAGTTACACCTGGTAATAAAATTACAGCATGAGCATCGACCGCAATGGTAATTACCCACCGGGCGGTTGCCACCCAACCAGGATCGGGTCTTGGGGCTGACAAATTCACTGCAAGTTAGTTTGTTATTTAAATTAGGACAACGTCTGTAAGAGACAAAGGGTAGCAATTCACTTCTTTTACTCAACGATTTATCCTGTTGGATGATCCACCAATTCTTATTTATAGAGGATTTAATTTGTTCATACATAGGGAAATATGTAAAGTGCATATAAAACCGCTCTTGGGTGTTACATTTGAAAGGTGTTAGTAGTTGACCCCTATCTTTTTTTTGGAGGCTTTCAGAAATGCCTCCTGGATCACTGTCTGACTATATCCTTGCATCAAAAGTCTCTTAACTCCTCCGATTGGGATATAAAGTCTTCCCAGGTACTGGCATTACGCCTAATTCTCAAGAATTGACTAGGGTAGACTTTTAATGGTATTTGGGGGATGGTAGCTTGTAGCATGCAGTAATGAATTGACTGCCGTTTCCTTCCTGTATGTTTTAGTGAGGATGGAGCCCTCCCGAACAAAAATGTTCAAATCACTTTCCTTGCAGAAAATGGCTTCTGAGAGCAAGAAAGAGATAAAAAGGGGAATTTCTTATAAATTTTTCTTATCAATTTTGGCTCAAATGCTCCCCATTGGTGTAATAACAGACCAATGGTGGTCAGGAGGATCCCTTCTTTGACACCCGGAGGGGATATTATGGGGACGCACAAAAGTGTGTTCTTTTGATACTGATAAAATTATTATGCATTGTGAGAATATGGCGGGTTGATTATATTTATGTACTTTCTGCACAAGCAGTGCAGAGGGAGAGAGAGACATTCCAGTTGCCTGTGAAGGGAGAAGCCTCTGACACGCTGAATAGAAGAACCTGTCACCTAACACCACTAGCACTATGCGCGTACCTATTATTCAGCCGCCGGGAGATTTGGGCACAGGTTAAAGCCGATAAAAAACTTACCTTGCTCCTGCACAAGTCCCGGCGGTGTTAATTACTATTTCCCTCCAGGCTGCCATGGATAGTGGAGGAAAGATGTAATTCAGCTGCCAGCTAGTGCTCCGTCTTTTGATGGTGCCCAAATTACTCACTGAGCGTCGCTATAGCCGTAATTCCTATTACGGCTTATGGTGGTGCTGGCTGCACCCAAATCTCCTGGGCTGATTTTACAGCATTCGCACTAGCTGACAAAGTAACGGAACATCTTCAGCCGCTATAGCGGCAGTCCTCACAGGCTTCCGTACTTGCATTGTTTACTTGCGTCATCACGTGACCCCGGCGCTCGTGCGCTGGGGTCATGAGAGAGCGGCAGTAAACAATCCAAGTACGGAAGCCTCTGAGGACTGCCGCTATAGCGGCTGAAGATGTTCCGATACTTTGTCAGCTGGGATCGCGCTGCTGAGGGGCTTACTGGGCTGACGCTGGGCTGGATTAAAAGGTTAAAGAACAAAGCATTGCGGATGATAACAGCGGCTTTCCCTATGCCACTTAGAGTCATTGTGGACCGCGCTGCTGGGGCACCCTGGGGAGATAAAGATCAAAGGACAAGCAGAGTGGATTATAACAGTGGCTTCTCCTATGCCGCTTAGACATTGTGGATCGCGCTTCTGGGCTCGCTGGGGAGATTAAAGATAAAAGGGACAGCATTGTGGATGATAAAAGCAGCTGCTCCTATGCTGCTTTGGAACACCGTGGATCACATTTCTGCTGCTGATGCCACCGTACTGTGCACCTTGTTAGGACCACATGGACACCCAGACCGAACCCAGCTACTGCCACCCAGGCTGGTGAGATCTCCTGTAATTGAATGGGTTAGTTAGTGTAGCTGGGGAGGGGTGGAGTTGTGTAGTGCAGTGTAGCTGGGGGGAGGGGACAGCAGGGGTTAGTGAAGTGTAGTTTAGTATAGTTTGTGATGGCAGCAGGGGTTAATGTAGCTTGGCAGTGAGACAGAGACATCTTAGGTGAAGGAAAGGTCTATAAGAAACTCCTGGACCATCGATGCACCCAGGTTTAGTATATATTTTTTTTCCCTAGTTTTTGCCCTTTAGGTGCGTCTTATAGTCCGGAGCGTCTTATAGTCTGAAAAATACGGTATACATGTTGCACCCGCGGTGACACTGACTGACAAGAGATGCAGTGATTTGGCTCTGCACATGATGAATGGTACAGATTTACTTTAAAAATGTGTGATGTGTGTATGTACATAGCGATCAGGTATTGTAAGGGCTAGGCCCGCTTCACACCGACAGACCAAACTCCCTGTTTATCACAATGCAAACAACCGCAAAGAGCATTATCAATAGTTGACACCCTCAAGACATAAATATCAGTCCTCTCTGCGTCAATCTTTGTGTAGTGTTGGTCGTGCTCGTGCACAAGTTTGCGGGAATGCAGGAATGGCGGTTTCAGAGCCCCTATGGCGTACATGTCAAACTCCGTCCCGTGGGCCAAATCTGGCCCTCAGAGCAATTAAATTTGGCCCTCAAGTGGTTTCCCCACTTTGCATTATGCTTGGCCCACTCTAGACCACCAGGGAAGCTAAACTGAAGGTGAAGTCCTAGATCAACATAGGATCCATATGGGGAGAAAGGGGGAAGGCACTAAACACCAGGAAGAATTGGGCCACCTGGTAACTTTATAAGGGAGGAAGGTGGCCAGTAGACATTGAGGTTGGCCCGCGACTAGATCCAAGTGTACAATTTTGGTCCACTTTGCATTTTAGTTTGACACCTCTGCCCTATTGTCAGGCTGAGGTAGTGTGGACCCAGTGTTGGCCTAGTAGGCTGTATTGTTGATCACCTGAGGTGACCATAAAATAAAAGGTTTTGCCAACAATTATCCAGCCGATCGACTTTGGTCTGTCCACAATGAAGCAACGATCTTCTCATCTTCAGTGTGCCAAGATGACCATATAGGTCACTGTTTCATTGAGATACACAAGGTAATGATCACGAAGGGGAATTGACAAGTACATGCCTTTCTTTTTGGGTTGTTGCAGCCACTGTGTAGCACCAGAGGCCATAAAAATTTGGCATGTACAGTCACATGCCAGAAAAATTAGGTTTTGTAGAAGCCTTAAAAATTCAGGATTTACCTATAGAAAAAAAAAAATTGCGTCTTGGACCCTAGTTGGTGGTGGCGGAGAAGGACAGCCGTGTGGGTAGTCAAGTTTGTCATGCGGCGTGCAAAGAGGAAAGACAGTTGTGTGGGGACAAGTCTTCCAGCAGACAGTAACTCACCGCGATCAATGCATCATTCATGTTATTAAAAGTCAGGTAGTCAACACTTTGGTGACCTAGATGACTATGATTTCTCTTGTCAGTGACAATCCCTCCTGCTGCACTGAAGGTCCTTTCTGACAGGACACTTGAGGCGGGGCAAGCCAGAAGTTTGATGGCAAATTGTGACAGCTCTGGCCACAGGTCAAACCTGCACACCCAGTAGTCCAGGGGTTCATCGCTCCTTAGAGTGTCAATATCTGCAGTTAAGGCTAGGTAGTCCGATACCTGTCAGTCGAGGCGTTCTCTGAGGGTGGATCCTGAAGGGCTGTGGCTATGCGTTGGACTAAAAAAAAACTCTGCATGTCCGACGTCACCAACACATCGGTACAGCATCTTGTCCTTGCCGGCATGGCCGTGGGAGGAGGAGGATTACTGGCACCTTTTCCCCTGTTAGATTCCCGTCGTACTGTGACATCACCCTTAAACGCAGTGAAAAGCATAGTTTGCAGCCTGTTGTTCAACTGTTGCAGCCTTTCTGACTTCTCTTGTAATTTGGTAACATTTCCGTCACTTTGTGCTCATATCGAGGGTGTTGTAGCGTTGCCACCCAGTACAGGTTGTTCACCTTGAGCCTTTTTATACAGGGGTCCCTCAGCAGGCAGGACAGCATGAAAGACCCCATTTGCACAAGGTTGGATGCCGAGGTAGCCATGTCCCGTTCCTCATACTCACTGATGTCATTGATGGTCTCCTCCTTCCCCCAGCACCGCATAGTAAATAAAGCCCCAACTTGGCAACAACAAGTTAAGCGTTGATGCCTCACAGATCCACCAAATGATAACCTCATCTAAGGCCCCACTTTCTCCCCCCACACTGATTTTGAGTTTAGTGCCCCACAAATAAGTGTAGGACTGGAACTTTGTCCCACACACATACTGTAATAACATGGTAGATGATCAAGATGGCGCCGGACTCGGTCGCCACGGCCACAGGGCTCCGGAATTTTTTCCACTTTTCTCCCTAATTCACCCTCGCTGCACTTACCCGATCTCCCCTATCTCTCTGGGGAACGGGCGCGCATCGTAGGCTGCCGAGCGGGTTGAGGAGGACAGGAGGACAAGAGGCTTTTGGGCTCCGGTAGGCTCCGGCAGGGTCTATCGCAGCCGGAGGACGGGAGGAGCACCATGCGGCCGAGCACCATCTGCTGCCTACCATGCGGCCGAGCACCATCTGCTGCCTACGCTGCCTGCACTCAACCTCCGATGCTGCGCTGGAGGGAACCACCAGCAGCATCGGGTCCTGCCGCTGCTGGGGACTGTGTCAGCCTGCTCCGCGGCACCACCTTGGCTGCTCCGGCCCTCCCACGTGGTCCTGACAAGTGGAGCTCCAGACCTCCCGGGTTCATCTGCCTCGCCTACGCACCACCAGCTGCTAAAACACGTCCTCCTGCGTGTCACCACCACCACCACCTGTGGATCAGCTGCCCACTGTCCGAGCGGGTTGAGGAGGACGTGAGGCTTTTTGGGCTCCAGTAGGCTCCGGCAGGGTCTATTGCAGCCGGGGGACGGGAGGAGCACCATGCGGCTGAGCATCGTCCGCTGTCTACGCTGCCTCCACTCAACCTCCGATGCTGCACGGGAGGGAACCACCAGCAGCACCAGGTCCTGCCACTGCTGGGGACAGTGCCGGCCGGCCACCGCTGGGGACTTGTCAGCCTGCTCTGCGGCACCTAAATCCACCTTGGCTGCTCCGGCTCTCCCACGTGGTCCCGACAAGTGGAGCTCCAGACCTCTCGGGCCCATCTGCCTTAGCCTGCGCATCACCAGCCGCCATCCCACGTCCTCCAGCGCGTCAGCACCACCACCTGAGGATCAGCTGCCCACTCTCCTACACTAAGGCAAACCGGACCACAGAGCGGGATACAGGGTCATCTTGCCCAGCTTTGCCTGCCTGAGCCACCGAGGTTAGTGCTCCGGACTACAGCTGGTGCCCAAGCTTCTGCTGCCACACGGCTCACCCCCACCATAGCGCATACATCAGCCCCACGTGGCTGCGACCATAGGCCCACCTGATGCAGGCACTGCCCTCACTTTCTGTGGGCCCTCCATGGAAAGTATACAGGCCCTCCACAGAGGAACTTTTGCAGAGGCCATTTTAGGCCTCCGGGGCCTGCTCAAGCAACCTGGGCTGCCACCTTCCACCTGGTCCCCACGAGGTCTGCCGGACTTAAACAACCCAGCATCTGGCAGGGGCCCACCGATCTGGCACCTTACTGCAGATCCTCTCTCCAGTCTCTGACGCGACCGGCTTCCCTGCCCTGAATGGCTCACCACGCGGTCTGCTCCTCCTGGGCTTCATCGACCCCAGCCACCCGACGCCTGAGCCACCTGACCTACTTCCTCGCCTGATCCATCCGACGGCTGCCCTGCACAAGGGGACTCGCTCTTCACTGTCCCTCTCACTTTCCCTCTCACTTATCTTTATTTTCCTCCCTTCTCTTGCATCTCTCTCTCTCTTCCCCAGGGTTGGTCTGGGGAGGCATCTGATTCAAGTATCGCTGCAGAAGCGTTTGAGTGCCTAATACGGCAGCGGATTACCCCCTCCAGACCTGCTCCTGGGTCCATCTGTAAGTTTTCTTACATCTAGGTTTATTCTACACTTCTTTCCTCTGCTTTCTGGGGGGCATCCAAATAGCTGCAGAGCTGTTGAGCGCTGCAGAGAAGGTAGCGCTCCACTCACATAGCACTTGGATGTCTCCTTGGGGGCCTTCGACTATGTAACTATGTAACTAAGTATTATGTCCCATGCACTGTGTACTCACTACTAAATGTAATGTACATTACTGCTTGCGTTTTGCTGTACCATCACCGACCCTGTATGTGCCAAAAATAATTCCGGGTACAACCCCCGTTGTACTTGGCGAAATAAAGTGATTCTGATTCTGATTCTAATAAGATGTATTATGCTTTAAAATTATGATTTTTCTCTGTTTATGCCTTATGTTTAAGTCATATGTTATCTGGTTATAAGTTGATTAAGTCAGTAGCTGACGGAATGTTTGACCTTATATTGAATAGGTGGTTTTCAAAATATTTCTGTTGTAAAATTATCAATGCAGACTATATATGTATACAGCTCTTTAACACTAAGACTATTAACAAATGCCTTCAAAACTTACTACCTTTAATGTTCGGGGACTGAACTCTCCCTACAAGAGACATCTTCTATGGAACGAAATCAAGGCGCAAAAATCACAAATTATTTTTGCACAAGAGACCCATCTTTTACAAAAGGACATCCATTTGTGCACTAATGTAATGTTCCCGATTATATATCATAGCACATTTAGGGGAAAAAAAAGAGGTGTCATGATGGCGTTTCATAGGGATCTCAAGATTGACCCCATATCTACACACTTAGACCCAAATGGGAGGTTTATCATTTTGTTGGCAAGATCAACGAGGAGCCCATCACCTTAGTAGCATTGTACGGCCCCAATTCAGGCCAAAAAGCTTTCATACAGAAACTATGCACAAAAATAAAATCGGTACAACAAGGTCGATTAGTGATTGGGGGGGGACTTTAATGCTTGCCCTTCCAAACTAGATTCATCGTTCAACGCTCCCCATCAGCTAATTGACAAGCAACTGCAATGGAATGACTTATACGATCCCTGGCGCATACTCCACTCCTCCGAACGTGATTACACTTTCTTTTCCAACGTGCATAAAACGTATTCCAGGATTGACCTATTTCTTACGGACAAAATAATGTTGCAGAAGGTGATGGACTCCTCTATTGGTACCAAAACATGGTCTGATCACGCACCAGCCCATCTACTAATTGATGATAACCTATCTACGGAAAAACCTCTCTTGTGGAGACTGAATTCCTCTCTACTTTCGAATAATGTCTTTACTAATAAGTTAGATAACGATATCCGAGAATTTCTTGAAAAGAACTGCACCCCCGGTATGAACAATGCCACTATTTGGTCAGCACTAAAGGCATTCTCCAGGGGAATTCTAATTAGACAAGGAGCTTTTATCAAAAAAAGGAATAATAAATACGAATATTTATTAAAACAAATACAGAGTCAAGAAAAACTCCATAAGCAAAATCCCTCTCTCCAATTAGAAAGGGAACTCTTCCACCTCAGACAGGAGCTCTCAATCATTCTGCAATCTAGATATGATTTTATGTTACAGAAATCCAAAGTAAACTTTTACTCCCAGAGTAATAAAGCCGGGTCTTATCTGGCGAAGTTAATAAAACAAAAACAAGTCAAAGCCAAAATACACTCCCTAGCACACCCTATTACAAAACAAACAATTTCAAACCCCAAACAAATAGCTGATATGTTTTGCGACTACTATGCTAATTTATACAATTTAAGAAATGATACCCATCCAGTTCAGCCTACAGATACTCTTATATCCAGCTTCCTAGATTCCATAAATCTCCCTAGATTAACTAGGTCCCAACTGGAGCATCTAAACACCCCATTTACTATCAGCGAAGTAAGCAATGCTATAAAATCCCTAAAACGCAACAAGGCCCCTGGCCCTGATGGATTTTGCAATGAGTTTTTCTTGACTTTTATTCCAACCATATCTCCCTTTCTGAGTAAACTATTCAATGAATTTGCCACAACAGGCTCCATTCCAGCAGAATATTTAGAGGCAATAATCACTGTTTTGCCCAAGCCAGGGAAAGACCCGTGCTCCACGTCTAACTATAGACCAATCTCGCTACTAAATGCAGACACCAAATTATATTCCAAGTTATTAGCTACAAGGTTAATGCAATTTACCCCTCTCCTACTGGAACAAGACCAGGTCAGATTTACAAAAGGCCGACAGGCAACGGATGCAACAAGACGCATGGCCACAATTTTAAAATATATTGATCTCTGTCGGACGCCTTCTCTGCTGTTAACTTTAGACGCAGAGAAGGCGTTCGACAGGGTTCATTGGAAATTCCTCGAAGCCACACTGGAGAAATTTGGCTTTTCAGGCACAATTCTCTAAGCCATTATGGCTCTGTATACCGCTCCGTCTGCCCGGGTGAACGCAGCAGGTTGTATTTCCAAATCTTTCCATATATCGAATGGGACCCGTCAGGGATGCCCTCTTTCCCCAATTATTTTTGTACTACTAATGGAAACGATTGCTCAAAAGATTCGAGCCAACCCGCTGATTTCAGGAATAAATATAAAGGGTAACAAACACCTAATCAGTATGTTTGCAGATGAAGTGGCCCTCATAATAACAAATCCAGAGTCCTCACTACCACAGCTGCTAAAAGATTTAAAAAAATTCTCTGACGCATCCCTTTATAAACTTAAAGGGAAGGTTCAGGGACTAGCTAAAAAAAATAAAAATCCATTTCCACTTACCTGGGGCTTCCTCCAGCCCGTGGCAGGCAGGAGGTGCCCTCGGCGCCGCCCCGCAGGCTCCCGGTGGTCTCCGGTGGCCGACCCGACCTGGCCAGGCCGGCGGCCAGGTCGGGCCTCTTCTGCGCTCCATGGTGCGTTCCACGCCGGCGCGCTGACGTCATCGGACGTCCTCCGGGCTGTACTGCGCAGGCTCAGTAGCCGAGGGCACCTCCTGCCTGCCACGGGCTGGAGGAAGCCCCAGGTAAGTGGAAATGGATTTTTATTTTTTTTAGCTAGTCCCTGAACCTTCCCTTTAACCAGCACAAATCATTCATTATGGGACTTAATATTCCCCCAACTACCGAACTACATATAAAAACAAAGTATAAATTTTCTTGGGCAGACGGGGCGGTATCCTACCTGGGTATACAATTAACAAAAGCATCATCTGATCTATTCAAATACAACTATGTTCCACTATCAGCAGACATCCGAAAAGAATGTTCACACATACAAATATTTTGGCTCTCTTGGTCAGGATGAATTGCGGCCTTTAAATTATTCCTCCTGCCTAAGATACTCTATATCCTTCGTACTCTCCACATAACAGTACCAAAGTCCTGGTTTAGCGACATCAAAAAGTGTATAAATAACTTTGTTTGGAGTGGAAAAAGAATCCGGACCCCCTACCAAATCATGGTCCTCAATAAAACAGATGGAGGCATGGGCCTACCCAATATTGAACAATATTACAATGCAGCCAATTTAGATATAGTTAGATACTGGTGGATCCAAGCCCTAGAAAAACCCTGGGTACAACTCGAATCCCAACTGGTAGGGACCAATCTTAGGGAACTTTTAGTAAGCCTTTCAGTCCTAGAACACTTTACTCACAACCTTAACCTGGGGACATGGAAAACCTTAGGGATCACTGACCTATCTGATCTCCGCAAAGGTGATCAGATTAAATCATTTGCAGATTTATCCCAGCAATTCGGACTACCACAAAACCAACTGTACACATACCACAGAATCTTTCACATACTCAAATCTACACAATTGTCTCCCCCATCTCTAAATCATAAAGTGGTCACCATGCTGAATTTCAAGGGGCACTTTAAGGGGGGCATATCAGTATGGTACAATATCTTAAACATGCATAGACAATCGCCAATCAACAGGTACTCCCTAGTATGGTCCGCAGATCTGGGTAGCAATGTGATGGTGAAGCAACTAACCATCGCTAGTAACCTGATCTCCAAAATTTCTAAATGTAACTCTCATTGGGAAATGCTTAAAAAAATACTCTATCGGTGGTATGTAACACCAAGACAAATAGCCTCCTTTGCACCCCACTCATCCCCACTATGCTGGAAATGCAATAAAGATATAGGAACATACATGCATATGTTCTGGGGTTGCCCAATGGTTGCGCAATTATGGCCGAAGCAGAGGCGTACATAAGAGCACATCTTATTCCAAATTTCAAGCTACACGCCAAACTAGCATTACTCTTGATAGACGCGGTTGATATACCAATTAGAGTATGCCATATCGTATGCCATATAATAATGAGCACTTTACACATGATTACAATGAATTGGAAATCCACTGAAAAGTTTTCATTTTCCCAAACTATGGCCAATACTAAACTTAACATGCATATGGAGATTAAAATATGAGCAAGATTAGGCCTCAACAACAATAATATTTATATCCCTAGCGAGTGGTAAACCGTCATGACCAAACAATACAGCCCTCTACCCTCAGGTTATGGGTACATTCATAGCAAATCTTATAGTAACATTTAGGCCCCGTTCACACTGCACGCGTTTCCAGCCGCGTTTTGGAAACGCGTGCAGGTGGCCGACACGCACGACATCAGACATTGCATAGAGTGCAATGTCTGATGTTCACACTGCGTGCGTTCCGGACCTGTGCGGTCCGGAAACGCATGCTGCACGCATTTTTTGTAAAAACGCATGGCTGTCCCATTCACTTTTCAGTGATGGGATCAGCCACGCAACGCATACGAACGCGGATGGCGTGCGTTCGTACGCGTTGCGGTCCGCATGCGTTGCGGTCTGCGTTCTGCAGTCTGAACGGGGCCTTATAGTCTAATGCATGACCTTCCTCTTATCAACAGAAAGTCCACCTTTATGCCGATTAAATAGTGTATCAACCTTACCATCTAGGTTTAAATATGGGGTACAAACATTCAACCTGGGTTTACCCCTAAAGTAGAATAGTTGTGTTCTAAATAAAGTTCCTCAGTTAAACGTTATTTAGGAATATCTGTTTAGGAATTTATATACAGGTTAAAATCAAACGTAAGTTAAAATTACAACACTACAGACAAAAGCCGATGACACGGCTCATAATTTGGTTGGTGATAAAACAGGAAATCAAGTATGGCTCCCTAGGGACTCTATTGAGAATATAAAGGATTCTAGCGGAGGGTATACAGACCCACTGGTTCGCTAGGTAAAGATCCATAGGAAAGTTCCCTCACTGGTTACCTATAAGGTTGTGTAAATACCAGTTTGACAACTTGACCCAGCTTAGCAATAGCCTAGGAGAGATATTTAATTGAACATGTGCTGATTTACCAAATATATAAGGAAAAATAATCTTATGTGCTGGATAAGATGTGCATATACTAAATATGGGATGTAAATTGATGTTCCGTGTATCACAGCTGTAAAGGATATCTGTGTTTAAAATTCAATAAAACATTTCATGATGGAAAAAAAAATCCTCAGCTCCGCAGAGCCTGTCCTAGCACCCAGGACATACAGATACTCGTTGTTGGCTTTTTCTTGTTGGAGCAGATGTTAAAACATGAGGAGCGTTGAATTCCAGTGAGTCGGGCTGTCACGAATCAAGCGCCTCACTGACTGTTCTTTCGCCGCTGAATATCTGCAAAGTGCGCCATGGCCATGTAGGAAAGCCTGAAATGGCCACACACCTTCCTGGACTGCTTGAGGACATCCTGAATGCCTGGGTACTTACACACAAAGTGTTGTACAATAACATTTAAAACATGTGCAATGCAGGGCACATGTGTTAACTTGCCCAAATTCAATGCCGCCAACAGATTGATTCCATTGTCACACACCACTTTGTCGATCTACAGTTGGTGCGGGGCAAGCCATTGATCGACCTGTGAGTTCAGAGTGGCCAGGAGTGCTTGTCCAGTGTGACTCCCATGACGGCGTGACACCGTCATACCTGGGATGTGGGATAGGCCCTGGGGAGCTGGGGTTGTGCAGTTGTAGAGGAGGGCACAGCAGCAACAGTAGAGAAAGACTCAGCTGAGGATGATAGCAAGGAGGATGGAAGAGGAGTAGGAGGAGAAGAGGAGGTGGCAGCAGGCCTGCCTGCCATTCATGGCAGTGTCACTGACTCCACTGCAGAGCCACGCATTCCATGCTTGCCAGCGGTCATCAGGTTTACCCAATGTGCGGTATAGGTGATACTGTATACCTGCCCTGACAGTGCTTTGCAGAATAGGTATAAGTGGTCAGATGGACCCTTTCCCCAACACTGTGTGCCAGATATGCGGTGACTTGGCTTTCCACATTACAGTACAGGTTGGGGGTTGCCTTTTTGGAAAAATAATTTCTGCCGGGTACCTTCCACTGCGGTGTCCCAGTCACAACAATTTTTTTTGAAGGCCTCAGTGTCCACCATCTTGTATGGTTCCTTCACCGACACCTGACTACAGGCAGATGAGCAGGAACTGCTCAAGGTAAGAGGCGGAGTGAAGGGTGGCTGGACTTCCCACGACTCAGAATCTTGTGGCACAGGTTGCAAATGACTTTGTTGCTGTCAGAGGCACACACAAGAAAAACTGCCACACTGGTGAGCTTTAGGATGACGGCATTCTGGTGGTGGTAACAGCAAAAGTTGGTGGGCGTGTTGGCTGGGTAACCCCAGGTGCCGATGTAGCCTGTACAGAACAGGCAGGTGGATTATGTGGCTGTGGGGGAGCGAGGAAGTGCATGCGTCACTATGGTCACGTGCACTCCTCCCGGTTGCCAGGCAACCAAAGGACGCGCGGCGGGGAGCGAGCGCGGAGAAGCTGAGTGACAAGGGGGGCACTCGCTATGAGAGCGCGAGGATCCGGGAGGACAAGGCATGCGGGGAGCCATTAGAGTGAGCTGTTTATAACCAGCTCTCTGAGGTGATTGCGCAGCAGAGCGGCGGTGGAAGAGAAGGGGACAGTCGCAGCTGAGGATGTGCAGGAGAAATGTTAGGCAGACGGCCGCGATCAGAGAATCAGATGTGGTGAATTAAATTACCTGGCAGCCACAAATCTGCACAAAAGCGGGGACACCTGGAGAGAAGGAGAGACCAATTTAACTGATAAAGAGAACGAGGGAAATACAGCAACTCAGAGCCTGTGACTGTGTATCAGCAAAATGCCCAAAAGTGATGAGTATGATTAATTTCCTGTCAGGCCAGGAGAGATTGACAGTGAAAGACATTATAGTATTCCTGATCAGTACACCTGATCAGTACAGTTTTTTTTAAGTCTATTCAGATGATTAACTGCCTGCCTGTTGCCAACTAGTTTTTTTTTAATTTCCTGAAATTGTTTTTTTTTTTTTTAATGCGCTCAGGTTTTCTGATACTATTGCTCTCAGGGATATAACATATAAGTTTCAGTATTTAGACTAAACGGAATGGTTTAGCTCTTGCTCTCTGGTTCTCCCCTTGTACTTCTATTGCTCTGTTGAACTGTAAGCCAGAGCACACTCAGCCAATCCGGGGTTGTTCCTAGAGAAAAATTCCCAAGCTGTGTCCCGGATTTTCTTACATATAGCTGCCTCAGCCACCTGCTATATTGCTATATACCTGTATGACATTTTTTATGCCATTATGGGTGGTAAACTTTCTTAGAAGTGACCGGCCTCATTTTTGCCAGATACTTACCTTGGTTGTAATTGGATCAGCTGGTATTTCTGCGACCAGAAACGAAGAAGGAGGAGAGATTAATTACAAAGGCCTTACCAGTGGAATTACAAGCATGGTTTAATTACCTATGGAAAGACTGTATTCTGGCCTCTGGAATTGAACTGCAAAAGAGAAAAGACTTTCGTTCACTGAGGAAATATTTGTTTTGTGACAAGACTATAATTTATTTATTTTTTATTATCATTTTGTTTTCATTTTTTTTTAATCTACTTCATTTTTTTATTGAGTATTGTCTGGAGGAGGTTACCTATCAGAGTGGAAAGAACATTTTTTTTTATCTAAAAGGAGAGCTGTTTCAAAAAATTTTTTTTACTAATTAATTGTATTTATTTATCTGTTTCCTAACCTATTTATTAACTAATATTATTTGTTTTTGTTAATTATTTAATTAAACCTATTTCCATTAATTTACTAATTTATTCATTTATGTATTTATTTATCTACTGGCCTATGGACTAACAAAATTATCAATTTTCCTGATTTATTTTTCCCTGGTGCTTCCATGGCAGCATACTATGGGTTCCGGGTCCGCCCCCTAACCCCATTGGACACCATAACTATAAGTTTTTAGAGAGGACATAGTCCCACCATTCTTTTTCCTTTGTCCTCCCCTCCTCTTGGACACTATTTTGCTACCCCTTTAAACAACATCTTTTTACCTCCAGGGTTTATCCCTTTCCCTTGGGAAGTCTCTTATAGGGGCTAAATGCTTCTCCTGAGATCCCGGTTTATAGTCCCAGTGAACTATGACTTGTTAAATACAAGTCGATATGCTGCACTTTCTATTTTTTCTCTTTTATTTTCCACTTATCTGTTTGTCTTTGGAAGGCTCTTACACCTTCACTGTGGCCGGCCGGGCGGAGGATTTTCTTCTATATCGTTCCTGGGGTGCTTGGTCCGCAGCAGCGTGCAGGGCCGGATTTCTGGGAAGGCCACCAAGGTCAAGGCCTAGGGCGATAAAAATCAGCAGGGCGCTGGACTTTGAGAGATAAGAGGTCACATGTCAAAGTAAATCATCTCCCCTGCTTTGCTCTGGTCTGCCTGAATTCCGGAGATCCCTGCATCTCTCTCACTTGTGTAGAGTGTGTTTGAGGACAGTCAGTATGTGTTGTCACCGGATGATTATGTTGTATGTATGATGGTGGGGACATACAAGCTGCTGTGAGAAGTGCCAGCCTGGGTTTAGTAGCAGAATTCTTGAGTTCTGTAAGTTTTTTTCATGCACAAATTCAGAATCACAAACAGGAATCTTCTTCCTCTGCGCTGTCAGATTTATTACTGGTCTGGTCAGCTCTTAAAGACCTGTGACCTGTTGAATTTATGGTTTGTTTGTTTGTTTGTTTGTTTGTTTTTTCCTAGGGAATGACCACAGCATTCTCTTTGCTACAGCTTAACTCTTTCCTGACTCATTTTAGAAGAGCATTGTACTTTGCTAGCTATTAGTGAAACAGGATGGCAATTATATTACATTTATTTATATTTGCAAAACAAACTATACATCTCCTTCTGATGCTGAATGTATATATAGTTGTGTGCTTTAACATCTTGTTAGTATAAAGTCTACAAACATATACAAAGTCTGAAGAAGCCAAAGGCTCACTTTTTTATTTACAGTTAGCTAATAAATGTTATCATTCTGTTTTAATAACTTCAAAACTTCCTACTGACTCATCTGTCCTTCCTTGCCTTGCCCTAAGTACTATATTGTCACTGTTTAACCACTTGAGGACCCACCCTTTACCCCCCCTTAAGGACCAGCGCTGGTTTGATTGATCTGTGCTGGGTGGGCTCTGCAGCCCCCAGCACAGATCAGGGTGCAGGCAGGGAGATCAGATTGCCCCCCTTTTTTCCCCCCTATGGGGATGATGTGCTGGGGGGGTCTGATCTCTCCTGCCTGCTGTGGGTGGCGGGGGGGGCACCTCAAAGCCCCCCTCCGCGGCGAAATTCCCCCCTCCCTCTCCTACCTGCTGCCTCCCCCGGTGATCGGGGCTGCACAGGACGGCTATATCACCATCGGCGGCCCGCAGGCTATTCACGGAGCCCCCCGCCGTGATTTGACAGGAAGCAGCCGCTCGTACGAGCGGCTGCTTCCTGATTAATTAGGCTGCAGCTGGCGACGCAGTACTGCGTCGCTGGTCCTGCAGCTGCCACTTTGCCGACGCACGTTATGAGTGTGCGGTCGGCAAGTGGTTAAAGCACATCTATGTCAGCATGTGTGGTTTTAGATCTTCTACTCACATGTCCTCTGTTTTGGATGAGCTTCTTTCAATAGCGCTGCCCTGTCACCTGTTTGTGGCTCTGACTGTCTGTAGCCAGTCGCACAGAGGACAAAGAAGCAGCACATGCTCTGGCTACTCGTGCTCCTTGCAATTTAGCACTCAGATGTGCACAGCAGCCGAGGCCGGGAATGCTTTGGGCATGCACTGCTTCTTTGCCAAATGAGGGGCAGAGCAGCAAAATGGAGGGGAGCTCATTCAAACCAGTTATTGCTACTCAGAGGGTTGGAGAGAATTTGATGGGGGGGGGGGGGGGTTGGTGTCAGCTGGCCTAGGGCACTTGGAAGTACAAATCCAGCCCTGGCAGCATGGCGTGGAGTGGAGTGAGGCACTTCCTGAATCTTTCGGCCGTGTTCTCGCGCGGCCGCGGGAGACTAGGTGGCTTTTTCAAGCACAGCTGAAGATCCGCCCCTGTTCCGCCCTCTTGATGCGGCGGCCATCTTGGATGTGGGCAGCTTGTTCTGAGCATGCCCACATCCTTGTACTTCTATTTAAGCAGCGCTTTCCAGGCTGGAGGCTGCTTCTAGTTTAGCTCTGCAGCCGTGGAAGCTTGGAAGCGCCATCAAAAGGGTTTACCTTCTTGCTGAAGGTAATATTTTATTATTAAGTTAGTTAACTATATAGTTTATATATATTTATATGGAAATTGGAAAAAAAAAAGAAAAAAGTAATAATAATTAAAAAAAAAAAAATTAAAAAAAATTATATATATATATATATATATATATATATATATATATATGTGATATCTAGTGTATACATAGTTATGTATACTTGTAATTCTTCCTTTCTTCTTTCTATATATATATATATATATATATATATATATAAAGGGGATGGTGCTGCATGTCTGTATGTGTACATATGGACGTGTATATGTATTTGTGTATATATATATATATATATATATATATATATATATATATATATATATATGTACAGAGGGGCTGCAGCACACAACAGGAAAACAGTGACAGGGGCTCTTGGTTACGCTTTAACGCGCTTAAGCTCACCAACTGCGCCAAAGTGTCCCCAATCTGGTGAGTCCTACTCTACCATGCAAAATGCCAGTTTTTATAAGCAGTCTAGTGGGAACTAAACCAAAAACCCTAAAATGTCAACTAGATGGGAAAAAAGGAAATTAAAAACACCTCACCCTTCACCTAGCTACCAAACGAACTCTCTTAACATGTGCAAAGCACTCATTTATATACTTAACTGTGCTAGAGGTGGGCGTGGTCATGCAGGCTCACAGGGGAAAATTATAAATAAATTACCAAGGGGTAATAAAAAAATTTGGTTTGTGCTGCTCACGCCTTGGTAATTTATTTATAATTTTCCCCTGTGAGCCTGCATGACCACGCCCACCTCTAGCACAGTTAAGTATATAAATGAGTGCTTTGCACATGTTAAGAGAGTTTGTTTGGTAGCTAGGTGAAGGGTGAGGTGTTTTTAATTTCCTTTTTTCCCATCTAGTTGACATTTTAGGGTTTTTGGTTTAGTTCCCACTAGACTGCTTATAAAAACTGGCATTTTGCATGGTAGAGTAGGACTCACCAGATTGGGGACACTTTGGCGCAGTTGGTGAGCTTAAGCGCGTTAAAGCGTAACCAAGAGCCCCTGTCACTGTTTTCCTGTTGTGTGCTGCAGCCCCTCTGTACTTATATATTTCTTATGGAGTCTGGGGACCTCCAGCGCTGCGTGCATGCTTTGCATAGAATTGCATAAAAAAATTTGGTTTGTGCTGCTCACCCCTTGGTAATTTATTTATAATTTTCCCCTGTGAGCCTGCATGACCACGCCCACCTCTAGCACAGTTAAGTATATAAATGAGTGCTTTGCACATGTTAAGAGAGTTAGTTTGGTAGCTAGGTGAAGGGTGAGGTGTTTTTAATTTCCTTTTTTCCCATCTAGTTGACATTTTAGGGTTTTTGGTTTAGTTCCCACTAGACTGCTTATAAAAACTGGCATTTTGCATGGTAGAGTAGGACTCACCAGATTGGGGACACTTTGGCGCAGTTGGTGAGCTTAAGCGCGTTAAAGCGTAACCAAGAGCCCCTGTCACTGTTTTCCTGTTGTGTGCTGCAGCCCCTCCGTACTTATATATTTCTTATGGAGTCTGGGGACCTCCAGCGCTGCGTGCATGCTTTGCATAGAATTGCATAAAAAAATTTGGTTTGTGCTGCTCACCCCTTGGTAATTTATTTATAATTTTCCCCTGTGAGCCTGCATGACCACGCCCACCTTTAGCACAGTTAAGTATATAAATGAGTGCTTTGCACATGTTAAGAGAGTTCGTTTGGTAGCTAGGTGAAGGGTGAGGTGTTTTTAATTTCCTTTTTTCCCATCTAGTTGACATTTTAGGGTTTTTGGTTTAGTTCCCACTAGACTGCTTATAAAAACTGGCATTTTGCATGGTAGAGTAGGACTCACCAGATTGGGGACACTTTGGCGCAGTTGGTGAGCTTAAGCGCGTTAAAGCGTAACCAAGAGCCCCTGTCACTGTTTTCCTGTTGTGTGCTGCAGCCCCTCTGTACTTATATATTTCTTATGGAGTCTGGGGACCTCCAGCGCTGCGTGCATGCTTTGCATAGAATTGCATAAAAAAATTTGGTTTGTGCTGCTCACCCCTTGGTAATTTATTTATAATTTTCCCCTGTGAGCCTGCATGACCACGCCCACCTCTAGCACAGTTAAGTATATAAATGAGTGCTTTGCACATGTTAAGAGAGTTCGTTTGGTAGCTAGGTGAAGGGTGAGGTGTTTTTAATTTCCTTTTTTCCCATCTAGTTGACATTTTAGGGTTTTTGGTTTAGTTCCCACTAGACTGCTTATAAAAACTGGCATTTTGCATGGTAGAGTAGGACTCACCAGATTGGGGACACTTTGGCGCAGTTGGTGAGCTTAAGCGCGTTAAAGCGTAACCAAGAGCCCCTGTCACTGTTTTCCTGTTGTGTGCTGCAGCCCCTCTGTACTTATATATTTCTTATGGAGTCTGGGGACCTCCAGCGCTGCGTGCATGCTTTGCATAGAATTGCATAAAAAAATTTGGTTTGTGCTGCTCATCCCTTGGTTATATATATATATATATATATATATATATATATATATATATATATATATATATATATATATATATAAAAAGCACGTGGAGTTGCAGCACACAGCTCTTTTATTTAGAGCAAGTAAATTCACAATCAGCAGATGATGAAGGTCGGGGACGACCGAAACTGTCTGCTGATTGTGAATTTACTTGCTCTAAATAAAAGAGCTGTGTGCTGCAACTCCACGTGCTTTTTTGTATGAATATAGGGGTTTGGGCACCCCCAGTTGCGTGCACCGTTTACCTCCAGCCTGTGATAGCTGCTGACCCCCCTGGACTTATATATATATATATATATATATATATATATATATATATATATATATATACATATATATATATATATATGTGATATCTAGTGTATACATAGTTATGTATACTTCTAATTCTTCTTTTCTTCTTTCTTCTTCTTCTTCTTTTTGCAGCTTGACTATTATTTGCCATGGGTCGTAATAAAGACCAGGCGGAGGCTCACAGGTAATCTTGTGGGGACTTAAAAAAAAAGGAGGGTCTTATGGCTCTATGGATACTGATTAGTATCCCGTTTTAGCCCCCCTAGACCTAATGAAGACCGGCGATCATCTAATCCATCAACACATCAGTCATCGACATCTTATTACCGTTCCTCTCAAAGGAGCAGAAGCAGATCAAAAAGACGTGAAAATAGATCACCATCCTATAGATCCTATTATAGGTCTAGATCAAGATCAAGAAGACCATCTCCTCGTTATCGTAACCCATCCCCTGCAAGTCCTTGTAAAGGAGACTGCTTGATGTGTGGAAGGAAATCACTTCCAAATAAAATAGTTTGTGAAGTTTGCTTTGAAGAAAAGTCATCGAATAAAGCTGAAGATTCCTCCAGGGTCCTGGACTTAATTAAACAAGCAGTTAAAGAGGAACTATCTTCAAAACTTCCATCTGTTCCATCTACTGTCGTGCAAGAATCTACATCTCTTCCACAAGATCTGGTAGTGGAGGATAGTTCTAGCCAACCAAATCCACCTCTGCATTCAGATTCTGACTCTGAAGATCAAGTCAATTTTCAATTCTCTTTGGTTGAACCTCTGGTGAACGCCATAAAGGAGGCTTTGCAGTGGACGGATCCTGAAGATTCCATAAAAGAAGTAGGAAAATATTACCCTCATTTAACAAAATCTGGACCTTCGTTTCCATTGATGAAAGAAATTAAAGGAGTTATTATTGATGAATGGAACAAGACTGAAAACAAGTCCTCTTTTACCAACAGATGGTCAAAACTCTACCCTTTTAGAGATGTTGATACAGAATCTCTGCAGATTCCTCCTTTGGTTGATTCTTCCATAGCTAGTCTAGCAAAACATGTCATGCTACCAATGGATGACTCTGTTTCTTTCCAAGACGTCCTTGATCGGAAAATGGAAAATGAGTTTAAAAAATCGTATCTTTCTGCAGGAGCAGCTTGTAAAACTTCAATTGCTCTAACTTCATTGTCAAGAGCCATGAGAATTTGGACTAATAATATAGAAGAAGCAGTTAAGACGGGCGCTGATGTGGATCAAAAAGTTTCAGCTCTGGAAGATCTAAAGATAGCGTCCGATTTTGTGGGAGAAGCGGCTATTGATGGAGTGAGAGCATCATCAAGAGCAATGCGATCATCTGTTACAGTCAGGTGAGCCCTTTGGCTAAAACCTTGGAAAGCAGATAACTCATCAAAACAAAACTGGGTAAAGATTCCTTTTAATGGGAAATTTCTATTTGGAGAAAAACTGGATACTGCCATATCCAAGAAAACAGGAGGAAAATCGGGTCAGATTCCTCAAGACAGGCAATTAATTAGGAAACAGAAATATAACCAAAAGCCTCAAACTCAATTTCAAAACTTTAAAAACCTACGTTCTTACAAACCTGGTAAGGAATACCAAAGAAAATGGCAGCCAGCTCAGGCTGCTCTAACAAAGTCTGTAAAAAATACTGCTGCTTCTTGTACGACTCAGGGAAAGTCCTTTTTAGCCCCTGTCTGCCCACACTCCTGTAGGAGCGAGGCTTATGGCCTTTGCTCGAGTATGGGCAGACAGGGTTTCAAATCCTTGGGTGCTGACGACAATCAGCAAAGGGCACCGTTGGAAATTCAAAACTGTTCCAAAAAACATATACCTACTGACTCGACTTCCATCTTCAAAAGAAAAAAGAAAATGTTTGATAGAATACATCAAGCTTCTAATCTATCAGGATGCAGTACAAGAAGTTCCTTCCTCTCAAAAAGGCAAGGGTGTTTACTCGCCTCTCTTTTTAGTGGCCAAAAAGACAGGCGATTGGCGACCTGTGATAGACTTAAAGAAGTTGAACAAACACATTCTTCTCCCGAGGTTCAAAATGGAATCATTGCAGTCAATTATCCTTTCCGTGCAACCAAACGATTGTATGACTTCCATCGATCTAAAAGATGCGTACTGATACATCCTCAATATCAGTCCTATCTCAGGTTTGTTCTTCAAGATATTCACCTCCAATTCAGGGCTCTACCGTTTGGCCTGTCGACCTCTCCCAGGACTTTTTCCAAAATTCTTCAGGCATCTATAGCAATACTCCGAGAGAAGAAAATACGAATTTTTCACTATCTGGACGACATTTTAATCTTGTCAAATTCCCGTCATGTTCTACTTCAACAGACTCAAACTGCTCTGAGTTTGCTACAAGAGATGGGATGGATCATCAATTTCCCCAAAAGCCAATTGAATCCTTCCAGGGAGATGGTATATCTGGGAGCATACTTCAACACCATTAACAATACAGTGTCGCTTCCGTATTCGAAAATCCCTTCTATTACTCACTGGATTTTGAAAGCTCGCTCTGTTCAACATATGTCAGCCAGAGAATGCTTATAACTACTGGGGACTCTGTCTGCGACCATTCCGATGGTCAAATGGTCACACTGCATATGAGGGGCTTCCAGTTGCCATTCCTTCATCAGTGGGACAAACAACATTTACAACAGAGAATCATAATTTCTCCGTCAATGAAAGAGTCTCTTCTCTGGTGGTCAGAGGAGAAGCATCTCCTAACAGGCTTTTCATTACTTCCAACACAATGGGTGTTTGTCACGACGGACGCCAGCCTTTTTGGATGGGGAGCATGGTGCCAATTCCAAATAGTCCAATCTCGGTGGCCTTGCCAGCCTGTATTGAGGAGTTCCAATCTCTTAGAATTACGAGCGGCACGTCTAGCCTTGCAAGCCTTCTCACATCTTCTGAAGGGGAAAGCAGTGTGTATCAAGTCAGACAACACAACCACAGTGGCGTACATTCTAAATCAAGGCGAAACCCACAGCACAATCTTATCTCAAGAAGTGAAACAACTGTTTGCCTGGGCGGAAAGGAATCTATTAAATCTTCGAGCAATGTATGTACCGGGTCGTCTCAACACAAAAGCGGATTTTCTGTCAAGAAAGACAATAGACAACAACGAATGGTCTTTGGACCGGCAAGTGTTTCTTCGTCTGACTTACAAATTGGGACGTCCGATTCTAGACCTGTTTGCATCAAATCAAAATCACAAGTTGCCCCAGTTCTTTTCACAAATTCCTTGCCCGTCAGCTTTAGCGGTGGATGCTCTGATACAACCATGGCCACCACATCTCCTATATGCTTTCCCGCCAGTCCCATTGATATTCCGTTTTCTCTGGAAAACTGATGCAGGAGAAGTCTACAGTACTGGCAATACTTCCTTATTGGCCGAATTCAGATCTGGTTTCCGCTTCTGTTACAGTTGGCTCAAACGAAACCAATCTTCCTTCAGAACTCACCAACTCTGTTGTCACAAGGAATGATATTCCACCCAGCTCCGCACAAGTTACACTTAGCTGCATGGATATTGAACGGGAAAAGCTCTTAAACTTGGGTTGTTCACAGTCGGTGGTAGAAACTCTATTGAAATCAAGAAAGCCATCAACTAATTCTGTATATAAAAAGATCTGGGTAAAATTTATAGATTTTGCTTCAAAATGTTCGTTTGATCCTTTATCACCTTCAGTTAATAATGTGCTGGACTTTTTACAAGCAGGTCTAGATATGGGTCTTGCCTACAATACACTAAAAGTTCAGGTTACTGCCCTATCTTCCTTGTCTGGTCAAAAGTGGGCCTTTAATCCCCTCATACAACGATTTTTGAAAGCTACACTAAAGATAAAACCACCAAAGAAAAGTATTTTCCCGAAATGGGACTTACCAGTTGTATTAAAATATTTAAGCTCGACTCCTTTTTATCCTGTGGATTCCTGTTCATTAACAAATCTTACTCATAAGTTGGCCTTTCTTCTAGCCATAACGTCAGCAAGAAGAGTTTCCGAACTTTTAGCTTTAGGTTGCAAAGAACCTTTTATAGTGTTCTATAAAACACTACCGAGTGACATTAAGACCAATGGCAGAGTATCTACCTAAGGTAGTTACAGTCTTTCATCTGGACAATGAGTGGACACTTCCTGCATTTATTGATAAGGATGATCCCTCCAAAGAACATCCTCTAGATCTAGTGTGTTTACTTAAAAAATATATAACCATGTCTGAATCTTTTAGACAATCAGAACATTTGTTATTGATTCCAACGGGATATAGAAAAGGGAAAGAAGCCTCAGCAAGAACTATTGCTTCCTGGATTCGAGAAATTATATGTAAAGCATATAAGTCTAAGGGACTGTCTCCTCCAGCACATACTTCGGCCCATTCAACTAGAGGCATGGCTTCTTCTTGGGCGTTAATGGCGGGAGTTTCATTACCAACAATCTGCAAAGCTGCAGGATGGTCTTCCTCTAACACTTTCATTGATCATTACAGAATTGATCCATCTTTACTAACTTCTTCCATAGTTGGTCGATCCATTATTAATGCTGCCTGTACTGTTTAAATAAATAGTGTTTATGCATTCCCTCCCTGACCTATGTTATTTTGTCTAGTTAAATCCCATAGTATGCTGCCATGTAAGCAACAGGGAAACAGGAAAATTAATACTTACCTACAGGAAATTTTCCTTTCCTGGTGCAGTTCCATGGCAGCATACGGTCCCACCCAATGTCAGGGAGGACGATAGTTATTAGAAAGGTGGGACTATGGCCTCTCTAAAAACTTATAGTTATGGTGTCCAATGGGGTTAGGGGGTGGGCCCGGAACCCATAGTATGCTGCCATGGAACTGCACCAGGAAAGGAACATTTCCTGTAGGTAAGTATTAATTTTCCTGTATTTTGGTCCTTACTGAATTCATTAATTCTCGAACTATTTTATTTATTTATTACCTAATTTATTGCATCAATTTTCCTGGAATAGGATTATTTAGGTAGTTAGTAAAGGTTGGATTTAATTTAGTAATTTAGTCTAAAAGCGAATGGGCATGTACCATTATAAATAAAAGAAAAAAAAGGAGTAGAGTATTTTTGCTGATCAGCAAAGGTTTGGTTGGAAGAATTGGAGTCATAGGCCCATATCCACATTGTGTTCCTTTTAACTGCATATGACCAACTTGTATTTGAAGAAAATTTTCATAATTTTTAGCGCACTAAAAATATATTCAGATATAGCACATATAGACTGATATAGTTGTAATAGTAATTATCAGTTCGGTGGTTACCTACCTGTTGGAAAAAGTTGTAATGGATTAGCTTCCTGAAGATTTCCGGATTTCCTATTGAAGAAAGAGAACAAAAAGAATTGTGTTGTACTGTAACCTTATTGTAGTATTTTTCCTTGGTTGATATTATTTTAATTCTTAGACCTGATTTTATTTCTGGGTCTAAATAAATTTAAATTATTCCAAATTACTGTGTCAGTGTCTGGTGGATTTCTCCCGGTCAGCCCTGGTTCATACCGGTTACACCGATACATGCTGTGTGGCAGTGCCACTAACTCCTTGCGGCGAGCTCCCTCTGCTTACGACTCGTCTCCTCCTCTCTTTCTCCCCATCTGAACTCTTCCTCTCTTCTTCATATCTTCTTGCGGGCACCCACATCACATCCATGTACACATCATCATCATCAGCTGCTTCACTTGTTTCTGGCAACTCACAATAGGCAGCAGCAGCGGGTACATCATCATCATCATGACCCCTTTACGTCTATGTGTGTAATGATGCCTGACTGAGACATATCAGGTAGTGTAACATCCTTATCTGCTGCATCTTCTGGCAATAATGTTTGTGCATCACTAATTTCCTCAAACTGTTGTCTGAATAACTCCTCTGACACATCAACTGAAGCAACTGTGGTGCTAGTGGTGGTTTTGGGGTGATTGGTAAGTCGTAGGGTTCCCGAATCAGAGCAAGAGGAGGATGGTGCATCAAGGTTCCAAAAGGAAGTGGTAGAAGATGGGGTTTGCTGTGTAAGCCAGTCAACTACTTCCTCAGCATTTTGGGAGTTCAGGGCACAAGGCCCCTGAACCCCCGGGCATCATTCTAGGACCACAGGAAATGACATGACCCCTACGACGGTAACAGTAAAAAAGGGCGCAGGAGGCTAGTGGACAAATCGGGCGCCGCCATTCACTCCCATAATAAATATCGTTTACTGGGCGCCGAACGGGAAAAAAGGGCGCCCGAGAATAATAACGTTTTCCAAGGGCGCCCGAAGATTTTTAATGTTTTATAACTGCTTGTGATGATTTACGTTTCCTATTTCAATAAAACATTATTTTAAATGTTATCCCTTACTGTTTGTAAAACATTATTATTCACAAAATAAAGCGATCAGTACGTAACGTAAATTGTAATATATTTTATCCCTTACTGTTTCTAAAACATTATTCTACACACAATACAGTGATCACTAAGGAGGGTCTTCGGTTTAGGCACCACCAGGGGGGTCTTAGGTTTAGGGATCATCAGGGGGATCTTAGGTTTAGGCACCCCCAGGGGGGTCTTAGGTTTAGGCACCATCAGGGGGGTCTTAGGTTTAGGCACCATCAGGGGAGTCTTAGGTTTAAGCACCACCGGGGGGTCTTAGGTTTAGGCACCACCAGGGGGGTCTTAGGTTTAGGCACCACCAGGGGGGTCTTAGGTTTAGGCACCACCAGGGGGGTCTTAGGTTTAGGCACCACCAGGGGGGTCTTAGGTTTAGGCACCACCAGGGGGTCTAGGGGTTAGGGGTAGGTACAGGGAGGGTTACTTACTAATCTTTTTTTAAACGTTATTATACATTTCACTTTTTAAACGGAAGATTAACGTTTTTAAAATTGCCGATTTCATGAACATTATTTAATGATTTATAACTTTATAAAAACGAATATTTAAACGAAATATAGTACATTGTATTTTTAAACGTTATCCATGTTTATCGTTTAAAACCCTGCGACCTTTTTTCCCAGCGCCCCTTTTTAACGTACGCCCCTACGACCCCTGCGGTGTGGCATGCCTCTGCCTGTCATTTTCCTCCCACGATATTAAAAAATACAAAGAAAAGACACTGCCAGTGAGGAGGAACTGGATCACTTCACCCAGGTCTGTGATATAACAAAATCAAAATACAACAAAAATAGTACTTATGATGGTGGGGTATGTTGTGCAACCTACTGTGAGAGGCAGCAGCACTAGCAGTGTGCACAGTGCACACCTGTATCTGTGCACTGTGGACAGTGGGGCACCCAGAACTGTGAAAGCACAATAGTAAGTAAACCTATGTACCAGTACCAGGCCTCAGAAGGGCTCTTTGGATGCTCAGGACAAAACCTACGTACCAGTACCAGTACCAGCCCTCAGAAGGGCCCCTGTGTGCTCAGGACACTGTGCAAACACAACCTATGTACCCGTACCAGCCCTCAGAAGGGCTCTTTGCCTGCTCACGACTCCATACAAACAGCTAGAAAGTCAGTGGGGACACAGAAGAGAGACCTGCCTAATGCTTTCCCTATCTGCAGAGCGCTGCAAGGCAAGAGCACTAACCACTAGAGATGTCGCGAACCTCTGATTTTTGGTTCGCGAACCTTCGCGGAAGGTTCGGTTCACGTAAAAGTTCGCGAAACGCAATAGACTTCAATGGGGATGCGAACTTTGAAAAATAGAAAAAATTATGCTGGCCACAAAAGTGATGGAAAAGATGTTTCAAGGGGTCTAACACCTGGAGGGGGGCATGGCGGAGTGGGATACATGCCCAAAGTCCCGGGGAAAAATCGGGATTTGACGCAAAGCAGCGTTTTAAGGGCAGAAATCACATTGAATGCTAAATTGCAGGCCTAAAGTGCTTTCAAACATCTTGCATGGGTATACATCAATCAGGGAGTGTAATTAGAGTTCTGCTTCACACTGACACACCAAACTCACTGTGTAACGCACCGCAAACATCTGTTTGCGTAGTGACGGCCATGCTGGACTGGTGCGCATGATGGCCAGAGTGCAGGCCTTGGCGGTTTTCAAGCCCATATGGTCGCCGGGCTGTGGTAGCTCAATGATAGAACAACAGTGACTGTCCAGCTGATCAAATTTGGTCTGACCACAATGAAGCAACGACCTTATTATCTTTTGTGTGCCACCCCCACCCGAGACACTCAAATAGCCGGCGGTCATTGCTTTATTGTGATACGCAAGCCCCTTCACCGCGGCAAGGTAATGATCACGAAGGGGGATGGGCACATGTACATGCCTTTTGTTTATTTGTTGCAGCCAGAAAAATTAGGCAGGCATGTACACGCACCAGAAAATATAGTGAAAAATTCAGGAATCCGCCTAGAGTCCTGGACCCTGTAGGTGGTGGCGGAGAAGGCAAGCACCCTGCAGGCAGAGATGCTATGTGTGGGGACTGACTTAGTCTTCAGTCATGCAGTAGCCCTCCGTGATCCATTCCTCATTCATTTTGATAAAGGTCAGGTACTGAACACTGTCGTGACTTAGGCGACTTCTCTTCTCAGTAACTATGCCTCCAGCTGCACTGAAGGTCCTTTCTGACAGGACGCTTGCGGCAGGACAAGAGAGAAGTTGTATGGCAAATTGGGACAGCTCTGACCACAGGTCAAGCCTGCGCAACCAGTAGTCCAAGGGTTCATCGTCGTTTTTTGCAGTGCGACATCCACATCCACACTCAAGGCCAGGTAGTCGGCTACCTGCCGGTCCAGGCGTTGGTGGAGGGTGGATCCGGAAGGGTTATGGCAAGGAGTTGGACTAAAGAATGTCCGCATGTCCGACATCACCCTGAGATCGCTGGAGCGTCCTGTCCATGCCTGCGTGGACTTGGGAGGAGGAGGGTTACTGCCAGTGGTACCTTGATTGCGTTGTGCAGCCACATCACCCTTAAACGCATTGTAAAGCATCATTGACAGCTTGTTCTGCAAGTGCTGCATCCTTTCCGCCTTCTGATGAGTTCGTAACAGGTCCGCCACTTTGTGCCTGTACCGAGGGTCTAGTAGCATGGCCACCCAGTACAGGTCATTCCCCTTGAGTTTTTTGATACGGGGGTCCCTCAACAGGCTGGACAGCATGAAAGAGGACATCTGCACAAAGCTGGATGCAGACGTACTCTCCATCTCCTCTTGCTCTTCCTCAGTGACGGGACGCAACTCCTCTTCCTCCCCCCAGCCACGAACAATACCACAGAAACGTGGAGCAGCAGAAGCCCCCTGTGACGGCTGCCGCGGTTGTTCTTCTTCCGCCGCCTCTTCCTCCTCCACAGAAATACCTTCCTCATCACCATCATCAGAGTCTGACTCCTCTCCTTCCCCCCACGACTCCTCTTCCTCCCCCCTCTGTGCTGCCGCAGGTGTTGTGGTAACATCGGGTTCGGATGTAAATCGCTCCCACGACTCCTGCTGCCGTAACTGTTCTCGTTCACGCTCCTCCACAGCTGTATCCACCACTCTACGCTCAGCACGCTCCAGGAAGTAGGCATAGGGGATCAAGTCGCTGATGGTGCCCTCAGCGTGACTCACCAGTTTGGTCACCTCCTCAAAGGGCTCCATGACCCTGCATGCATTTCGCATCAGTGTCCAGTTGTTGGGCCACAACATCCCCATCCTCCCAGATTGTGTTCTTGTACTGTAATGATACAGGTACTGGGTGACGGCTTTCTGGGTGGAATTCCAGTGAGTCGGGCTATCACAAATCAGGCGTCTCACCGGCAAGTTGTTTCTATGCTGAATGTCCGCAAAGCGTGTCATGGCCTTGTAAGAGCGCCTGAAATGCCCACACAACTTTCTGGCCTACTTCAGGACGTCCTCTAAGCCTGGGTACTTGACACAAACCTTTGCACGACCAGATTCAGCACATGTGCCATGCAGGGTATGTGTGTGAGCTTTCCCAAATTCAACGCAGAAATGAGATTGCTGCCGTTGTCACACACCACGTTGCCGATCTCAAGCTTGTGCGGGGTCAGCCATTGCTCCACCTGTTGTTAAAAGCAGCCAGGAGAGCTGCTCTAGTGTGACTCTCCGCTTTCAGGCAAGACATGTCTAACACTGCGTGACACCGTCGTACCTGGCATGCAGCATAGGCCCTGTGGTGCTGGGGCTGTGTAGCTGGAGAGGAGATCGCGGCACCAGCCAAGGAGGAGGAGGAGAAGGATGACGACAGCGAAGAGGTGGTATCAGGTGGAGAGGAGGTGGCAGGAGGCCTGCCTGCAAGCCGTGGAGGTGTGACAAGTCGGTCCGCTGCGCAGCCACGTACTCCCTGCTTGCTGCCATCGGTCACCAGTTTGACCCAATGGGCTGTGTATGTAATGTAGTGGCCCTGCCCGTGCTTGGAATACCAGGCATCCGTGGTCACGTGGACCCTTGACCCAACGCTCTTCGCAATAGATGACACCACTTGCCTCTCAACTGCACGGTACAGTTTGGGTATGGCCTTTTGTGAAAAATAATTGCGGCCTGGTATCTTCCACTGCGGTGTACCAATGGCCACAAACTTACGGAAAGCCTCCGACTCCACCAGCTTGTATGGTAATAGCTGGCGAGCTAATAGTTCCGCCACGCCAGCTGTCAGATGCCGGGCAAGAGGGTGACTGGCAGACATTTGCTTCTTACGCTCAAATACTTCCTTCACGGACAGCTGGGTACTGCTGTGGGCAGAGGAGAAGGAACCGCTGAAGGGAAGAAGCGGTGTGGAGGAGGGTGGCTGTGAAGGTGCAAGGGAGAAAGCGGATGAAGACGATGCACCTGAAGTAGGAAGAGGAGAAGGAGGGTGGCTTGTTTTTTGTGTGCTGCTTTTCCTCAGGTGTTCTTGCCATAGCTGTTTGTGCGTTCTCTCCAGGTGCCTTCGTAAGGCACTTGTCCCTAGAGAGTTGGCCTTTCCACGGCTCAATTTTTGCTGGCAGGGATAACAGATGGCTTTGCTCCGATCTAAGACACACGTTAAAAAATTTCCAAACCGCTGAGCCCCCCTGGGGTGATGGCGCTACGGTGGCATCAGCAGCTGACGTTGAAGGGCATGTTGGCTGGCTGTCCATAGCTGGCGATACATGGCGCCGGACACTGCCCCCAGCTGTTTCTGAGGATGAGCTCCCTCTGCTTCTATCATGGAGTCGTCTCCTCCTACTCCTCTCTGACTTCCCCTCTGAACTGTCCCCCTGGTCATCTCCTCTACCAGGAACATACGTGGCATCCGTATAATCGTCATCATAATCCTCCTGCCCAGCTTCGCTTTCCTCAGACACCTCCTCAACTGCACCAACTTCAGGTGGTTCATCATCCCCCTCCTCACACGTTACGTCCATACTATCGCCACCTAACTCAGACGTATGAGGTGGTGTACCTGCGCCTTCTTCTTGTTGTTGCAGTAGTGGCTGTGAATCAGTGATTTCACCACCACCACCACCACCACCAAATAACTCCTGCGAAATGTCAAATGCAGCGGATGTGGTGCTTGTTGTAGTGCTGGTGACTGCGGGAGATAAGGTGTTCTGTGTTAAATACTCAACCACGTCCGCACAATTTTGGGAAGTGATGACACGTGCCTTCTTCCGAGCACTGTATTTTGGGACAGGTCTGCACAAAATCAAAGCAACAACACCTCGCACAGACCTGCCGGTGCCTGGTGGCCTACCTCTGGGTCTGCCTCTTCCTCTACCTGGTTTGTCCATTTTGTCCATCTCAGGGGGATGCTAGGTATATGCAGTGAGCTGGGTTCACTCAACACAACAGGTAGTTAGATGCAGTGAGCTGGGTTCACTGAACAGTAAAGGTACTTAGATGCAGTAAGGTGGGTTCACTGAACACAACAGGTAGTTAGATGCAGTGAGCTGGGTTCACTGAACAGTAAAGGCACTTAGATGCAGTGAGGTGGGTTCACTGAACACAACAGGTAGTTGGATGCTGTGAGCTGGGTTCACTGAACAGTAAAGGTACTTAGATGCAGTGAGCTGGGTTCACTGAACACAACAGGTAGTTAGGAGCAGTGAGCTTGGTTCACTGAACAGTAAAGGTACTTAGATGCAGTGAGCTGGGTTCACTGAACACAACAGGTAGTAAGATGCAGTGAGCTGGGTTCACTGAACAGTAAAAGTACTTAGATGCAGTGAGGTGGGTTCACTCAACACAACAGGAAGTTAGATGCAGTGAGGTGGGTTCACTGAACAGTAAAGGTACTTAGATGCAGTGAGGTGGGTTCACTCAACACAACAGGTAGTTGGATGCAGTGAGCTGGGTTCACTGAACAGTAAAGGTACTTAGATGCAGTGAGGTGGGTTCACTCAACACAACAGGTAGTTAGATGCAGTGAGGTGGTTTCACTGAACAGTAAAGGTACTTAGATGCAGTGAGGTGGGTTCACTCAACACAACAGGTAGTTGGATGCAGTGAGCTGGGTTCACTGAACAGTAAAGGTACTTAGATGCAGTGAGGTGGGTTCACTCAACACAACAGGTAGTTAGATGCAGTGAGCTGGGTTCACTCAACACAAAGCTAGGTATATGCAGTGATGAGGTGGGTTAAGTAAACACAACAGGTACTGGGTATATGCAGTACTGGGTAGAACAATGTGCAGCTCCCTGTCACACACACAGGTAGTCACTGAATGTGCTTGGCTGCTGGCAGTGGCACACACACTATCAATTAGCAAGGCTGGGCATGCAACAAAAGTGTCAGTTTGACACACAGAAAAAAAAAGTACAGGATGAGCTCTGAAAAGAGCTATTGAGGGGTGCTATAAAAGCAATGATAATCAGTCAGGAGCAAGCTAAGCAGCCAAGAACCTAACTAATCTGTCCCTAGAAGAACAAGTCTGCAGCACCTTTCCCTAGTCTGTCTCTAGCAGGCACACGAGTGAGGCTAATGGCTGCCGCAGCCTGCCTTATATAAGGGGGGGGAGGGGTGGGCCTCCAGGGCTTCGTGTAGCCTGCATGGCTACAATGTGCCTGTTGATTGTGATGCAGAGGGTAAACGTTGACCCTCATAGTGCATTATGGGGCGAATCGAACTTCCGCAAAAGTTCGCCTGGTGCAGGCGAACGCGAACCCCCAAAGTTCGCCTGGAACCATTCACAGGCGAACCGTTCGCGACATCTCTACTAACCACTATGTCACCGTGCTGCCTAATGGCACCACTCCACATTATACATTTCCCTGGAAATCACAGCAACACCACCTCGCACAGACCTGCCCGTGCCTGGTGGCCTACCTCTGGGTCTGCCTCTACCTCTTCCTCTACCTGGTTTGTCCATTTTGTCTATCTCGGGGGGATGCTAGGTATATGCAGTGAGGTGGGTTCACTCAACACAACAGGTAGTTAGATGCAGTGAGCTGGGTTCACTCAACACAAAGCTAGGTATATGCAGTGATGAGGTGGGTTAAGTAAACACAACAGGTACTGGGTATATGCAGTACTGGGTAGAACAATGTGCAGCTCCCTGTCACACACACAGGTAGTCACTGAATGTGCTTGGCTGCTGGCAGTGGCACACACACTATCAATTAGCAAGGCTGGGCATGCAACAAAAGTTTCAGTTTGACACACAGAAAAAAAAAAGTACAGGATGAGCTCTGAAAAGAGCTATTGAGGGGTGCTATAAAAGCAATGATAATCAGTCAGGAGCAAGCTAAGCAGCCAAGAACCTAACTAATCTGTCCCTAGAAGAACAAGTCTGCAGCACCTTTCCCTAGTCTGTCTCTAGCAGGCACACGAGTGAGGCTAATGGCTGCCGCAGCCTGCCTTATATAAGGGGGGGGAGGGGTGGGCCTCCAGGGCTTCGTGTAGCCTGCATGGCTACAATGTGCCTGTTGATTGTGATGCAGAGGGTAAACGTTGACCCTCATAGTGCATTATGGGGCGAATCGAACTTCCGCAAAAGTTCGCCTGGTGCAGGCGAACGCGAACCCCCAAAGTTCGCCTGGAACCATTCACAGGCGAACCGTTCGCGACATCTCTACTAACCACTATGTCACCGTGCTGCCTAATGGCACCACTCCACATTATACATTTCCCTGGAAATCACAGCAACACCACCTCGCACAGACCTGCCCGTGCCTGGTGGCCTACCTCTGGGTCTGCCTCTACCTCTTCCTCTACCTGGTTTGTCCATTTTGTCTATCTCGGGGGGATGCTAGGTATATGCAGTGAGCTGGGTTCACTCCACACAACAGGTAGTTAGATGCAGTGAGCTGGGTTCACTGAACAGTAAAGGTACTTAGATGCAGTGAGGTGGGTTCACTGAACACAACAGGTAGTTAGATGCAGTGAGCTGGGTTCACTGAACAGTAAAGGTACTTAGATGCAGTGAGGTGGGTTCACTGAACACAACAGGTAGTTGGATGTAGTGAGCTGGGTTCACGGAACAGTAAAGGTACTTAGATGCAGTGAGCTGGGTTCACTCAACACAACAGGTAGTTGGATGCAGTGAGGTGGGTTCACTGAACAGTAAAGGTACTTAGATGCAGTGAGGTGGGTTCACTCAACACAACAGGTAGTTAGATGCAGTGAGCTGGGTTCACTAAACAGTAAAGGTACTTAGATGCAGTGAGGTGGGTTCACTCAACACAACAGGTAGTTAGATGCAGTGAGCTGGGTTCACTGAACAGTAAAGGTACTTAGATGCAGTGAGGTGGGTTCACTCAACACAACAGGTAGTTGGATGCAGTGAGCTGGGTTCACTGAACAGTAAAGGTACTTAGATGCAGTGAGGTGGGTTCACTGAACACAACAGGTAGTTAGATGCAGTGAGCTGGGTTCACTGAACAGTAAAGGTACTTAGATGCTGTGAGGTGGGTTCACTCAACACAACAGGTAGTTGGATGCAGTGAGCTGGGTTCACTGAACAGTAAAGGTACTTAGATGCAGTGAGGTGGGTTCACTTAACACAACAGGTAGTTAGATGCAGTGAGATGGGTTCACTGAACAGTAAAGGTACTTAGATGCAGTGAGGTGGGTTCACTCAACACAACAGGTAGTTGGATGCAGTGAGATGGGTTCACTGAACAGTAAAGGTACTTAGATGCAGTGAGGTGGGTTCACTCAACACAACAGGTAGTTGGATGCAGTGAGGTGGGTTCACTGAACAGTAAAGGTACTTAGATGCAGTGAGGTGGGTTCACTCAACACAACAGGTAGTTGGATGCAGTGAGCTGGGTTCACTGAACAGTAAAGGTACTTAGATACAGTGAGGTGGGTTTCAATCAACACAACAGGTAGTTAGATGCAGTGAGCTGGGTTCACTCAACACAAAGCTAGGTATATGCAGTGATGAGGTGGGTTAAGTAAACACAACAGGTACTGGGTATATGCACTACTGGGTAGTACAATGTGCAGCTCCCTGTCACACACACAGGTAGTCACTGAATGTGCTTGTTGAGGGGTGCTATAAAAGCAATGATAATCAGCCAGGAGCAAGCTAAGCAGCCAAGAACCTAACTAATCTGTCCCTAGAAAAACAAGTCTGCAGCAGCTGTCCCTAGTCTGTCTCTAGCAGGCACACAAGTGAGGCTAATGGCCGCCGCAGCCTGCCTTATATAAGGGGGGTGGGGCTCCAGGGCTTAGTGTAGCCTGAATGGCTACAATGTGCCTGTTGATTGTGATGCAGAGGGTCAAAGTTGACCCTCATAGTGTGTTATGGGGCGAATCAAACTTCCGCAAAAGTTCGCCTGGTGCAGGCAAACGCGAACCCCCAAAGTTCGCCTGTAACCGTTCACAGGCGAACCATTAGCGACATCTCTAATAACCACTATGTCACCGTGCTGCCTAATGGCACCACTCCACATCATACATTTCCCTGGTATCTTGCGGCATTCCCCTCCTTTCCCTATACATTGCCCAGGTGTCTAGTTGCACCCCTCCCTGCCATATAGATTTTCCTTGTGTCCAGTGGCATTCCCTCCCTTCCCTGTACATTGCCCTGGTGGTTAGTGGCATGGGCTCAGGGAGGGGGCTTTACTTCTAACCATTCTCCCTCATTTAGAATCCCTCTACTGTGCCCACCATATGCAGAGTTACAGAGAGTGCAGCAGGCAGGGATTACAGTAGACACTCCCCTCCTCCAGGGAGGGAGGAAAGAACTGTGGCTCCCTCCCTGTTCCTTCACAGCTATGTGCCCATAAGCTAGAGCCCACCCAGCCTTTGCCTTGGCCCAGCCCTGGTGCTGAATGTTTTCTTTTTATCACTGAGAAAGTTTTAGTGCAAGGATCACAGTATTTGCTGAATATGAGAAGGGTAGGATTTTTACTCTGATGACATTATTTTAGGTCAAAGGCAGACTTGATAACTATATAGTAAAAAAGGAGTCGTGAAACCAGTTTTAAACTGGATGTTATGCTAGATTGTACCTAGTTTCACTTTAGTCGCACTGCATAACTATTTCAGGCTTGCAAGTTCCCTTTCACTTGGGCAAATTACCTCATTTGAAGTTTATAGAAAACATTCAGTGAATAGGAAACAATCCAATCTGTAGCAAATCTGAAACTGGGAGAACCAATTCACTTATCTCCAATCAAGACATTTTGAGTGAAGGCATTTTTTTCATTTAAAGGTAATTTCACACTTATTGGTTTATGTTACCTCACCTTGATTGGAAATCACATGACTAAGTTAATTCTTTGCTTTGGTACGTGCTCTCTCTCCTGGTGATTAGCAGCTCATCATGGGGGAATACACAAAACCCATAAAACATCATTTGATAGCAACCATGCATGCTAATTCAATCTTGTGAATCATATTTGAAAAGATTATTTCAATTACTTTCAATTTGAAATTTATGTAGATGAACAGTGTGATGTTTAAAGTATTCTGAGATTTTTAATGCTGAACATAACATAATTTTCAGTGTGTAATCATAAATGCAGAGAGTGGTGCTGTGTTTTCATAACCTATTTCAGTAGTAAACTTTATGCAGGTATATATTTTCACCTGCAGAGGGCAGCATAGCACTTTATGTTTTTACACTGACATTCATTTCTGAACTCCGCAGGAATAAATATGAAATGTAAAGTACAAACCACACTCTGAGGCCTGGGACCCACTAAAGGAGTGATTGCGAGCTTAGTGTACTATTTTTGCTGTGTTTTTCAGCATGATTTTGGGTGATTTGAAAGTGCTTGTGAATGTAATTGACAGCACTTTGTACAGCAGTGGCGATCAGTGTTTTTTCCCTCTGTGGGTAGTAAACATCGCTGCAAAATCGGTTTTTACAGCGATTGCAAAGTGATTTTGCAGTGATTCTGTAAACGCTACAAAAATGCTGCATGATTCTGATTGCAATTTGGGGTAATCACAATCACCTCCATTTACTTTCATTAGCCTAGTGCTTTTTGACGGTTGTCAGCGATTCCAAAGCACGACTGAAAGCACTCCTGTGGGTCCTAATTTTCCCAAGATGCACTTTTCTTTGCTGCCTATGTTCGCATTCAAATGCACATTTCAAAATACAATTTGACTGGAAACATAACCTAACAGAGTCACTATACAAAACTTTAGGGGAAAACCTTGGCACAGTTGTGTAATGATGCCCTCTGCCTCCCTTCCCTTTTGATAAGAGTAGACATAGTAATGTACCCATCATACCCTATGAATATGGGATGTTGTGCACAATATTTTGTCATGTGTCTGGGAGATGTCATAGCTACAGCATGGATAAACACAAAAAAACAAAACAAATTGGGCAGTGGATAAGTTACAAACAAACAAGGCTTCCCTGCCTCTGGGTAGAGATGGCCCGAACTGTTCACCCAGCGAATAGTTCACAGCAAACAACGCATGTTCACGTTCGTTTGTAAACATATGGTGTGTTTGATTCGCCCCCTATACATTATAATGGAGCCAAAAATTTACCCCTCACCCCAGAGTCAGCAGACACATGGCAGCCAATGAGCTATCCCTCCCACCTGGACCTTCCCTTCACCTATCAGAAAGCCAGCACAGCAGACATTTTACACTTTGACTGTGGTTGTGAAGGAGACTATGGACAGAGCATTTCTGCAGATAGGGAAAGCGTTAGTTAGGCCTGTGTTCTGTGTCCCCAGTAGAGTTTCGTGCTGCTACAGCACCAATTCACCATCTACATAATTCCAAGAGCCCTTATAAAGATGTGTTTTGATCTTGTGATATTGCTAGTCAGTGTGTTGCAGACAGGTGCAGTCAGTGCTTAGTGCTACAGTAGTTCACCTAAGGGCCGTCTTACTTTTTACTTTTACTTTTACTTGCTATTGTTATATTTAAATTCTGTGTGTCCCATTAGCTGTTGAAGACAGGTCTGCTGGTCCTAGTAGTGCACATACTTGATAAATCAATCGCCCTTTTAAGGACTGTTTTTCTTTTTCTTGCTATTGTTACACGTTAGCTGTTGGAGACAGGTCTGCTGGTCCTAGTGGTGCACTGACCATAACCGAATAATCCGTCACCACCACTACTGGCATCTAGTATCCACTACTGCCCTCTGTATAAGGCCTCAATGCAGAATCAGGTTTTTTTTGGTCACTTAACTGTCACGTAGAGATACGTAGCGAGCGCACTTCTCTTGCGCAGTCTGGCTGCGAATGGCTGAAGTTACCGGCGATACAGAAGGCTGAGGACAGCGGCGTGGGAGCAATCCATACTCATGGGGCTGGAGGAAGCCCCAGGTATGTGTAACATTTTTATTTTATATTGTTTCTGATACATTTTAAAACATGACTCTACGTCATTTTTGGTGGGACTTTTGCCATGGACCCCCCTCCGACATACCGCAGTCCAGGTGTTAGGCCCCTTGAAACCACTTTTCCATCATTTTTGTGGCCACAAACAGTCCCTATAGTTTTTTCAAATTTGCCTGCCCATTGAAGACTATAGAGGTTTGTGCGGTTCACTTGTTAGAGGACTTTTGCGAGAAATTTGCAACAGTCGCGAACCTAAAATTTGATTTTCTCTGCGTCAGTACCTCTAGGTCCCATAAACGCCATTATGGTTGCTGTGCTTAGAGTCACATCCCGGGATGGGTGCACATGTGCTATGTTCTTATGCGTTGAGCTATAGTTCTGTAATTTTAGCTTTGTTGTATCTTCAGAGACAACTTCACAATTCTTTTGTCACAGAATTGGTGACAGTACAGTGTTATTGGGTGTCTCAACTCCGGCAATTGAGTGTTCCTCTAGGATTGAAATGCTTCATGCTTTGTGAAGCTAAGTACTCATGCAGAAATATATGAGTTACCACCGTAGACAGAAGAGGACATATTACACATTTGCTGCACCAAAATAATGTTTTTGTAGCTAGAAAAATGCTATTTTGCTGTTTTCATTCGCAGGCCCTTTTCGACATTCACAGTTGCTATGAAAAAAATATTTTTAATAACACTAAATTACAAAATGACTTATGTTACGATAATATATGTCATAGTAATTGTTTTTTTCACAAAAGTAGAATATCACTTTAAGTGTTACTTTAGTAATCCGATTCCTGGGCTATGATGGTCATACACCATTTAAAAACTATACTGAAATTAACCCTTCCAAATGGCAGACAAGCTGTCAGTTTTTTGAAAACTACTTTTACTACTTGTAAAAGATAAAACCTTTGTACCATATCTTCATTCCTAGCCTATGTCCATCAGTAAGCTCTCATGAATACTGATAAATAATCTGCCACTTTTTAAACTGTGCTTTAACCACAGTTCAATATCCCCAATTTATTATATCTGTTTATATGTAAAGAGGATTAGGAGTATAAATATATTAGAGCAAAAGACCCCTAATTGTAAAGCTCTGAGCTGCATGGATGAGTGAGTGTCAAAGGCAGTGAGTCACCTGCTCACCCATAAATGAACAGAGGTCTGAAACTCTGCCACCTTCATTAGCAAGACCGCCTTGAGCAATTTTTATCTAAAATCTTCAGAAGGCTGTGACTGCCAAGCTGGGGGTGGGCCGGGGCGACACAGGTGGGGGTGGCCACAGTTTGGAAAGACTTTAGAAAAAAACGCCACATCAGTTGATGAAAGGGATCAGAGTTTCAAACCTCTAATCATCTATGGGTGAACCAGTGAGTTATTGCCGCCAACACCAGCTGATCCTGACAGCGTTAACAGAGAGCCTTACATTACAGGCTTTCTATTTTTTTAATCTTTTTTCTCTTTAACATAATTGGTATTATATACTATTTTGGTGATTTTGATCTATTATTACTCACAACTGGCAGCTATGGAAAGTCAGCACACAAATCCGGTGGGGTGGACAAAACAGGACCAGGTGTGAGGATCTAAAAGCATACAAATCCCTTCTGATTGAAATCCTTGGTGGCATGCTCAACCCAGGATCAACATAAGAAGAGGGAACTTAGTTCATGAAGAAAAGGTAGCATTGCAGCAATCTGGGCTTTGAAACTTTAATCCAAGGAGTTTGTACATGTTAGTAGCCACACCAGTGAGGTGGGAGCAGGTGGGTGCCCTGTGAAATAATGGAGCAGCTAACAGCTGTTTTGCATTGCGGGATGCTTGCTCACATCTTCTGCACGTTTTTGCACTGGGACTCACCTACTCCTACCTCACTGTACCTGTACAAGTGTTGTTTTCCTGGATTCAAGCCTTCAAGCCTTGAAGCCTGGATTGCTGCAGTGCCGCCTTTTCTTTGTATATTGAATTATTACTACATGTTTCATTTAGGTTCTTTTCGTGTGTCCCAATGAATGTAACAGTGCTCTCCATTAAGCTAATTGAACAACACATTTGAAGAACTATGAGTCACTTTTTCCACCAAGACAAATGCCTTGTTTGAGGCTCTTTGCAGTGACTAGAAATTATTACATAATTCTCAGAAGATCAAGAATAAAGCACAATTTTAATTTTAAAACACTTTTATTTTAATAAAATTGATACATTCAGTTTAACATTGATTTGGCAAAATAGTGGAAGCCCCTTTCCCTGCAAGCTGCTGGAACTCTCTAGCAAACCTGTGACTGAGCAGATCATGCACAGGTAAGGGGTCTTTCAGACAGTCATGCCTAAGAATAATACTTAGTGATGTGTTTTCTATTCTTTTCACAGCTACAAGCCACAGTGTGTTTTTAAGCTTCGGGCCTGATAGATTTCTGTTATAGGCTTCACTGGAATTTTGTTCTTGGAAAAAACAAATTGCAATAAGGATGTTAATGAAAAGGTGGGTGGAAAGGCTGCGCGTCCCTAAGCACATGTTGCAATTGAATGGTTAAACCCACAGGCATACACCGCCTCTGCTAGGCTGAAAAATGCATGCCCTGCATCCAAGACTAGTGCAGGGCATGCATTTTTCAGTCTAGCAGAGGCGGTGTATGCCTGTGCGTTTAACCATTCAATTGCAGCATGTGTTTAGGGAAGCGCAGCCTTTCCGCCCACCTTTTCATGACTTATATACTGCCAGCCTACAAAGGAGGCAGCTAGGTGATTTGCATAACCAATGTATGCAAATTCCTCAGCAGCAGAGCAGATCAGAAACTTGCAAAGGAAAGACAGGTCTCTCTTCCAGAGACCTGCAGCCCACAGACTAGAGGAATGGTCAAACAGCTGTCTGCCTGTGCAGCCAGCTGAGCGGATCATTACAAGGAGGTTGTTATTGGCAGCTCCAGGTAAGTTTCGTGTAACTTGTGTACAGAGTATTACTCTCTGTAGCATTTGGAGGTGGGAAATGTCTGGGTAAGGGATTGATGTTGCAGATATATGATCTCAGACTACTCTCTTCTGCCCTGTCATTTAAAAAAAAATCCTCTTAAGGTGTTCTCCCGGAAACATGTAAACTTTTACTGGCATAAAATAACATGCGTAAATCCACGCGTTACAGCATAGAAATGCTTTGTGAATCAACCCTATTGTGTGTAATGCCCTAGCTTCCTTGGCCGTTGTACTCAAATTTTAGGTGTTATTGCTGATATTAGAAAAGGAAACAACTATTGTGCTGCACTGCACAGTAAACAATAGTTTTCAGATACTGAAAATGGATAATTTGCTAAAAAGGAAATAAAGTAAGAAACTCACACAGCATATATTTACAAGTTTCACAGGCTTTATTGAACTAGGGACCATGCAGCTTTCTAAAGCAGCAGAAGTTATTGTACTGTATGTCCAGTGGCGTAGCTAAAGAGCTGTGGGCCCTGGTGCAAGTTTTACATGGGGCCCCCCCAAGCACTCTATACATAACAATTGATACGTCGCACCAAAACCTGCCAAGGACAACCCCAGTGTCAGAGGTGCAAGAAGGGGATGGGGAACAGTGTGTTAAGGATTACTACTATTCAAAGCATCTATAGAAGTGATTATTACCAGCACAGGACCAATAGAGAGCTAATACTGTGATAGAGGGTGGACCCTTCGGGGCCCCTCTGGCCCAAGGGCCCCGATGCGGTCGCTACCTCTGCACCCCCTATTGCTACGCCCCTGTGTATGTCATGTTCTATATGAATTTCTATAAGCTTAATGTCTTCACTGAATACAATTAGGGAAATATCTTTTTTAATATTGGGTTCAAGTTTCGATCTCCTGATGCATTGTCTAATAAACAGCTCAAAAGGACTCTTTCTGCTTATTGATGCTATAAAACACTTCTGTTTTATTAAAGAAATTGTGCTGAAGTAGTAAACTGATGCCATTGTGATAAATGTCATTGTTGTTGTCTGAGCTTATGAAGTAATGTCACCTCGATATCCTGTAATTGTGCAGTAATCAATATTGCTGACAGATTCATGCCACCTAGGCACAGTATAGGCCAGAGATTTGCTGACAGGGAGGAACGATTGAGGTTTAAACTTGACTTTAGAAAGAAATGGTAGGGCAGATAGATGCTACAAGATAAATGGGTTGGCAAAGAATGTGGGTGATAACGGGAGGAGGTTCAGTGATGCACTGATCTTTCGGTACCAACACTGCATGTCTGATTTTGGTGCCCGGAGTTTCAGCTGGGAGCGCCGCACAAATTAGTAAACAAAAAAAAAGAATAATTCAGCCGCCAGCTGGTGGCCGAATTATTGAGAGTTTGCGAACATCAAATGTTCGTGAAAAGGCGAACCTGGCGAACCACCATAGACTTCAATGGGCAGGCAAATTTTAAAACCTACAGGGACTGTTTCTGGCCACAAATGTGATGGAAAGGTTGTTTCAAGGGGTCTAACACCTGGACTGTGGCATGCCGGTGGGTTCCATGCCAAAAGTCCCACCAAAAATTACTGAGTCAGGCTTTAGGCCTCTTGCACACTGCAAGTGATTCCGATTCAGATTCCGCTTTTTAATCAGTTTTTACATCCGATTCAGATTCCGATTTGCAGTGTGCAGGGAGCAAACTGCAAATCGGAATCAGAATCGGATGTAAAAACAGATTAAAAAGCGGAATCTGAATCGGAAATGCATGCAGTGTGCAAGAGGCCTTAATCCCTAAAGGGCAGAAATCACAGTACATTCCTACTACAATAATGCACTGGAGGGGTACTGTGTCTGCAACTTAATGTGGCCACAATAGCAGTAGTGTGCACAGCTATGGGTGTCAGTGGGCTGTGGAGTGTCACACACAGAGAAATGCAATAGTTTTATTGGAATACAGTGAAAAAAAACCCCACTGGAATGGTACTGTGCCTGCAACATAATGTGGTCACATTAGCAGTAGTGTGCACACAGCTCTAGGTGTCAGTGGGCTGTGGAGTGTCACACACAAAATTAAAAACAGGAGACAGATGTACTACTAGCCATCAAAAGTGCTATTTGGGGTGCTTTCAGCAAGTAGTCAGTGAGGAACAAGAACACAGGCCTAGCTAATGTTTTCCCTACCTATCTGCAACAAGTCTGACCCTGCTCTTACTAACAGCAGCCAGCAGAGAATGAAACCAATATGGCTACCGCAACTGCTTTTTAATAGGGGGTGGGGAGGGGGGTCTTAGCTGATTGGCTGTCCTGTGTCTGCTGACTGTGAGTTAAGGGGTCAAAGTTTAGCTCCATGGTGATATTTAGAGGGCGGGTCAAACGCGCCAAATGTTCGCAGTTCACTGGGAACTGTCCACCGGCGAACAGTTCAGCCCAACTGTACCGAATTACATGTACCCCTGAATTGCTACAACTCGGAGAGGGATTAGTAATCAGAGTGGGCATGGAGTTTGTGCCGAAGCAGGGTGAGCCATTTTTCAGCTTCACCCTGCAAGGAAATGGCCCACTCTGATATTAAATGGACTCGGAAATAAGGTAAACAGAGTAGTATAGGTGGAGAGGCATAGAATGTGTGTGTTCAAGCCATCAACTTTTATTTTATTTTGCCAAGTACATTAGATGTTAGATTCCATCAATGACTGAATGAAAGAAATTTGTACTGAAAATGAACTTCGAGTGAAGTTTTTTTTTCTATTTTAAACTTTTTATTGAACCAAAGTCAATATAAAATTTCAAGCTAGGCCAACATAGCATATTATACATTTCAACAAGCAGAGGTCAATGTCCATGTAAAAAAATGTCCATTCTTCTTTTTAAACTCCCTGGCAGTATGGGCGAGCTTGACTTGTCCAGGGAAAAATAGCAGAAAATGGTATTGACGAGTTAGGCTTGTCCAGCAGTTCTAAGGCAGGGTTCCATTTTTTTGCATGCATTTTTTCATATTAAAAGTCAGATTGGTATGTGAAGTTTTGCATGCTTTGGAGACCTGCATGCAAAGCCTCTTTCCCTCCTGCTTTCCCCTCCCACACCTCTGTTCCTCTCTGATTGGCCAATATTTCTCATGCTGAGACAATTCACTTTCTATTGTAGAGCTGGGTGGGAGTGCCTGAAGACTGAGACGAGGGTGGGCAATGCATACACAATTAGGAAGAGGCAGAGGGGATGACATCAGGATTGGCTTCAAAATAGCCACAGTTAAAATGGGAAATGCTAAGAAGGAGTTTATCTTTTTTTACTATAGAAAAATCACTAAAATCAAAACGTGAACAGTGCAATACATATTTTAAAGTGGAATATAACTCTGCATTTCTTCTTTGCTCTAAAACATTATTTACAGCATATTATATGCAACCAGCATTTTTTTTTTTTACTAGACCAGTATTCGAAGGGTTACACACAAAGCTTGAAAGTTGAGTGCAGTGAATTGCAGACACATCCGAACTTTAAATAATGTTATCTTGTGTTTACTTAAATCTATCAAGTGAGGAATGTGACACATTATCTGTCTGTGCAGGAGCTGCTGGAGACAGAGAGACACTGAAAGCATGTCTGCCTGCAAAACAGCAATGAATAAAACCAGTTATTAGTAAAAATCGAAGTCAGCTCACAAAACAAAAAAACGTACTTTTGGAAACCTATAACTTCTAAATGAATAATAATACTTATGCACAAATGCAAATATGATAACCGTATGGCATATAAAAAGTAGGTAAACATGTTTTTAATGTATATTATGTCAGGGTTTTAAACCGCTTTAAGTAAATAGAGCAAGTATTTATCTACTTATATATGTGTTTTTTTTCTGAGCTAGTATGGCTGACAGCTTCACTTTAATTGGCTTCCCCTTTAATTGGCCCTAGTCTAAGATACATACACTACACTATACATACATAGACATATGGCTTTTCCAGGGATTAGATTGTGAGCCCCTCCAAGGGACAGTTAAGTGACAAGACTATACTTTGTGCAGCGCTGCGTAAGATGTCAACACTATATAAATATAAAATCAATTCATACTAGAAAACCAGCCTGCCAGCTCTGATCACTGGCTGGCAGGCTGATCACTGGGGCCCGCTGTGTTTACTGACTGGGGCCCGCTGTGTTTACTGACTGGAGCCCGTGCTCATGGGATGACACCATATGGCGCTGCTGAGACCTGAGAGAGCTGCTGTCCCACGGCCATTCTGGGTTAGGCGGACGGGAAGCGGTCAAACCCAAACCATAATTATAAATCGGGGATGAAATCAGAATGGCTATGTGTACAATGAGGACGGAGTCTGCTCAGCCACAAAACGCGTGTCAAGCAAGCCTTGCTGATCTGTGTAAAAGCTGTGTGTGCATTTTATGTGACAAATTTTTATATATTTTCTCCCCATGTTTTATGAACAAAATCAATTAAAAGCTATGAACTCAAGTTAAAACCCTATTTGTTTTTTATTAGTTGTTTTGAGTGATACTTCATGCAAGATTTAATCTATGTATACAGTATATTTTGCTGATTACGTCAGGAATAGTGTTGAGAAATATGTTTGGTTTCTCAGTATATATAATAAAAGCTATGGTTTAAGCAATTCTTAACAGCCCATAAGTTTTAGGGAAGAATGTGTTGTGTATCAGTTACAGTAAGTAAAACAGAAGATATGTCACATGGTCATACATGCTGTGTCAATAATAAAGCATAAGCACTGTACCATGGTCTCCATATAACATGTTTGCAACAACATTTCCATACCCAGCCTACCTTGAAATGTAAAGGAAATGTGCAAAGAAAAAACAATATTTAAAAAAACTGGAGGTAAAATAACACTCATTACCAGGTATGGGCTAAAATTCGGATTCGGGTGATCCAGATAGTTACTATCCGGATATCACCCAGTAATGCTGTGCGGGCTGGGAGGGGTCAAGCTTACCTCTCTGACGTCTTCTTCACTCGTCCCTCGGTGCCTCCCACGATGCGGTCCAATCCGCCGTCACGTGATTACGTGTTTGTAGTCACGTGACTCCGTGTGGACCACATAGTGGGAGGCGCCGAGGGACGAGCGAAGAAGACGTCAGAGAGGTAAGCTTGACCCCCCCCCCCCCCGCACAGCCCGCACAGCATTACTGGGTGATATCCGGATAGTAACTATCTGGATCACCCAAATCTGAATTTTAGCCCATGCCTGCTCATTACATTCACAATCATTCATCATATCAACATCTCCTGGAAAATGTGAATCAGTTTTATTTGTAAATTTAGGTCATGTTTGCCAGTTTATAAGGGGTATTTGATTAATCAATTTTATTCTTTCTTGCACACTATTTTTTATGTTCGTTTTGTGTTTTCTTTGTTTTGACTTTGTTTCCCGGATCCTTTTCCTGTTAGGATATTTATGCTGATTCTACAAAGGTTAGCTGCCTAAAAAAAAATAAAACAAAAAGGTTCTGAACACCAATATAAATACAGGATCTTCTCAAAAAATTAGCATATTGTGATAAAGTTCATTATTTTCTGTAATGTACTGATAAACATTAGACTTTCATATATTTTAGATTCATTACACACAACTGAAGTAGTTCAAGCCTTTTATTGTTTTTCTTATTGATGATTTTGGCATACAGCTCATGAAAACCCAAATTTCCTATCTCAAAAAATTAGCATATTTCATCCGACCAATAAAAGAAAAGTGTTTTTAAAACAAAAAAAGTCAACCTTCAAATAATTATGTTCAGTTATGCACTCAATACTTGCTCGGGAATCCTTTTGCAGAAATGTCTGCTTCAATGCGGCGTGGCATGGAGGCAATCAGCCTGTGGCACTGCTCAGGTGTTATGGAGCTTTATAGAGATGAAGCTTTCATTTTTCAGCACGACCTGGCACCTGCTCACAGTGCCAAAACCACTGGTAAATGGTTTACTGACCATGGTATTTCTGTGCTCAATTGGCCTGCCAACTCTCCTGACCTGAACCCCATAGAGAATCTGTGGGATATTGTGAAGAGAAAGTTGAGAGACGCAAGACCCAACACTCTGGATGAGCTTAAGGCCGCTATCGAAGCATCCTGGGCCTCTATAACACCTGAGCAGTGCCACAGGCTGATTGCCTCCATGCCACGCCGCATTGAAGCAGTCATTTCTGCAAAAGGATTCCCGAGCAAGTATTGAGTGCATAACTGAACATAATTATTTGAAGGTTGACTTTTTTTGTTTTAAAAACACTTTTCTTTTATTGGTCGGATGAAATATGCTAATTTTTTGAGATAGGAAATTTGGGTTTTCATGAGCTGTATGCCAAAATCATCAATATTAAAACAATAAAAGGCTTGAACTACTTCAGTTGTGCGTATTTGAATCTAAAATATATGAAAGTCTAATGTTTATCAGTACATTACAGAAAATAATGAACTTTATCACAATATTCTAATTTTTTGAGAAGATCCTGTATATCCTCATTAGTCAAACACCATAGTAACATTAACCTCTTCTGGCAGAGCCAGAGTAAGGTCCTCCAGCACCCAAGGCTGAGACACCAAAGTGCGCCCCTCCATCCCTCCCACCCCAGCCGTCACATACTGATTGCTATTGGACTAAGAGGTGTCCCAGGGCCGTCATACCCCCCAACACCTTAATCTCTAGTTATCTGGCCTACAGTCACTGCCATGTATCCACTTTTCTTATTTCTCTCTGCTACAAACAGAATAGGGGAATGATAGCTGAGTGGGTTGTGTGCACCTCCTACACTGCCCCCTGAGCAGGAGCCTCTCGCCTCTGCCTCCGCCCTGTATTCCAGACACAGCTGATGAACTCTACACCCTGTTTACTGACTCTTAGAGTGGGTCCACACTAGACACAGTTGCAGGACGGACACTGCAGTCCGGATCAGGGGAAGATTAGGGGAAGTACCCACCGTACTGCAAACTGATGAAAGTGCATCAGTTTTGCATCAGTTTCCGTTCAGTTTTTCCCTGACAGAAAACGTCTCCATCATTAGGAAGCAGTGGGAGGATTTTTTTGGGCCAATCATAAAGCTCAGGCTATCCGTTTTCACATCAGTTTTTTGCCTGTGGAGCTGGAGATGCGTTTTCTCATTGCTTTCTCTACCCCTGCGTGTATCCGTGGTCCTGATCCGTTGCGTGAAAATGCAGCAGATCCGGACCTTCCGTTCAGGTTTTGAAAACGGGTCCCGCAAACGCAGACGGATCCGTTTTTACTTGGGTGAGGCTGGGCTGCTATTATCAACATTAGTATCCAGGACTCTGTTTTTCATCGGTTTGAAAAACGCAGCCACGGATACGTTTCCGGACCTAGTGTGGACTAGCTCTTACCCAGGGGTGTAGCTAGAATTGACCTGGACCCCATAGCAAATTTAATGGGACCCCCCACTTGCTCTCAGACCCCCACTCCATAGACCGCCAACATTTTCTATCTAGTCTAAACAATATTTTTGAATTTTAGGTTAAGTTTCAATCAGATCGGATGGAACATCTCAGTTGATTAAGTGGAGTTAGCACTCCAGATTCTAATTCTGAAATCTGTTCCTAGGGTGTGGCACACATCAGATAGATTCCTGTCAGATTTGACTTGACAGGTATCTGACAGAAATCTATCTGATGGTCGAATCTGCTGCAAATCTATAAGTGTGTGGCCAGCTTAAGTTCTCAGTGTGTTTCTTTTTTAGTGAATACTTACGGCCTTAGATTAATTATTAGTTAATTTGGCTTCTTCTATCACTAATACTTTGATGATACCATTAATCTACTTTTCCTCCCTCTGATTCATCTGATCATAATCTGTTACCTTTCCCTGAAAGAGCGAATCCAATGAATCAATAACCTTGTCTTCGCAGGTTTGTTGAATAGGAGTAATCCTTGGATTTTCCCTATCTTTCAAATCTCCCATTAATAAACTAACCCAGGGGTGTACAAACTTTTTAGGCCAAGGGCCATATCGTCATTCTTGACAGTTCTAGAGGGCTGAACTAATTAAATTAAATACAATTTTGGCTGATTGCCGTTAGGTACACTATGCCTGTGACATTTTGTCAAAACATCTCCACGGAAATAATCCCATATTTCTGCTAATCATTGACTGTCACTGCTGCTGGCATAGTTGCGGCTGCTAATCAGTGGCTACTGCTACAGCGGTGGCTGATAACCTACATGTGAGCAAAGGGGGAGGCAGGACAGCAATACAAGGTGACCCCTGCATGGGGTACCACAGCTACGGCCTGCAGGCTGCATAGAATTGTCAACTCTAGAGAGCTTTGAGGGCCACTAGAAAAGGCTCAGCAGGATGCATTTGGCCCCTGGGCCAGACTTTGGACATGCCTGCACTAACCACATCCTGTAGTCTTCAGCTAAAAGAAAACAAAACAACATTTTCGCCTTTGCCACTTTTAACTGAATGTCACCACTTTTTTACTGTAATCACTAACTCCCACATTCAGTACTTCTTGTGAACTTCCCCGCACCTTTAACCACTTTACGCCCACTCCATGCCAATTGACGTGGACGCGGCGGCAGCCCTAGGACCGCCTAACGCCGATTGTCGTAAGGTCCTTGGGGCAGAGTTTGCAGGGGATCACGTGCGCCGATGCATGCACCTTCAGTCTCCCAGCGGCGATCCCCACTAAGAGAATGTTAGATGTCTATTTAGTCAGTACAGCGCTGCGATCTAAGGCAGTGCTGTACAGGTGGCACAAAAGCGATCCGCTGTGATAGGCTGAAGCGCGCTGATTGGCTGGCGGGGAGAGGGAGGGCTGGGGAAATAATTAATAAGGAAAAATAGGGAAATTTATTAAGAAAAAAATAAAATAAATATTTATAAAAAATAAATAAACAATGCTGGGGGTGATCAGACCCCACCAACAGAAAGCTCTGTTGGTGGGGAGAAAAGGGGGGGGGGAGGAATCACTTGTGTGCTGAGTTGTGCGGCCCTGCAGCGAGGCCTTAAAGAGGAACTCCAGTGAAAATAATGTAATTTAAAAAGTGCTTCATTTTTAAAAATAATTATGTATAAATGATTTAGTCAGTGTTTGCCCATTGTAAAATATTTTAAATCCCTGATTTATATTCTGACATTTATCACATGGTGACATGGTGACATTTTTACTGTTGGCAGGTGATGTAGCTGCTGCTTGCTGTTTTTGCAGTTAGAAACAGCTGTAAACAGCTATTTCCAACAATGCAATAAGGTTCATAGACAGGAAACTGCCAGGAGTACGTACTCAGAATTTCTTTGTGGGAGGGGTTTCATAACAATATCAGCAATACAGCGCCCCCTGATGGTCTGTTTGTGAAATGGAATAGATTTCTCATGTAAAAGGGGGTATCAGCTATTGATTGGGATAAAGTTCAATTCTTGGTCTGAGTTTCTCTGCAGTGGCCCATTTGTTGAAAAATGGCCTGGTCTTTAGGGGGGTTTAACACTGCAGTCCTCAAGTGGTTAAAACTCCCTACCAATTCCATTCTGGAATCACTGTCCCTCAAGAGCTTCAAACACAACCTTAAGACTCGCCACCTCAGGCAAGGATACTGTATATTCTGTCACAGGACAGGCCATCTAGCTATTTATCCAGGTCAGTCATATTATCTAATTTTTAATCAGTGTACAACAGCTTGCCCACTATTCACTTTGTATTTTACCCCTTATTCCTTTAGACTGTAAGTTTGCATAGGCAGGACCATCCTTCTAAGTGTATTATACTAATACTGTATATTGCTGTGCCTTTTCCCCTATAATGTGCACTATCTGGACTAGCTTTGTTCTATCATGTTACTGTATTTATAGTTTATTAGTGCCAATTGCAGTTACAAATGATAAAAATATCTCCTTTAGAAAAAATCAACTACTACCCCAGGTTGTTTGTATTTCAAATGTTAGTAATCTGAAAAAGAGATCACATTGATTCTGCACCACTTTTAGTCTTCTCCTGCCAATGGACAATTTGTTTCTGTCATTGCTTCTCGTAATTCCCATGCTTATACAAAACGTATGCTTTTGTTGCAGTATTAAGTCCCCAATCAATTTCTGACTAGTGTCAAGCAACAAAAGCATTTAATGCAATCCAAAAGTTTAATGGTCCTTTTAGTAAACACACAAAAGGTTGTTTCAATGATGTACCCTTGGTGCATATTTATAAAGAGTATCAGTTTATTTGTCTTTAGATCTTCCAAATCCATCTCAGAAGTGAACTCTTAAAGTGGAATCCCAGCCATAATGTTTCCCTTTTCTCTTTTTGATATAGTGCAGAAAATCAGTGTTTCTTAAAGAGACACTGAAGCGGAAAAAAAATGATGATATTATGATTTGTATGTGTAGTACAGCTAAGAAAAAAAACATTAAGATCAGATACATCAGTCTAATTGTTTCCAGTGCAGGAAGAGTTGAGAAACTCCAGTTGTTATCTCTATGCAAAAAAGCTATTAAGCTCTCCGACCAACTTGGTCGTGGAGAGGGGCTGTTATCTGACTTTTATTATCTGAACTGTAATTGAACTGTTTACTTTTCCTCTAGCAGAGAAGAGTTTATTACTTCACAGACTGCTCTGAAAGACTCATTTTGAATGCTGAGTGTTGTGTAATCTGGACATATTATAGAGTGATGCAATGTTAGAAAAAACACTATATACCTGAAAATAAAAATATGAGAATATTTTCTTTGCTGCTAATCTTCTAGTAATTATTCATAGTACACAACCAATTCATTATATCATATATTTTTTTCGCTTCAGTGTCTCTTTAAAGAAAACCCGAGGTGGGTTTGAAGAATATTATCTGCATACAAAGGCTGGATCTGCCTATACAGTCCAGCCTCTGTTGCTATCCCAAACCCCCCTAAGGTCCCCCTGCACTCTGCAATCCCTCCATAAATCACAGCCACGCTGCTGACAAACGGCTTGTCAGAGCTGGCTGTGTTTATCTCTATATTGTCAGTCTGCTGCTCTCCCCGCCTCCTGCAGAACTCCAGTCCCCGCCTGCATCCCTTCCCTCCCTGCTGATTGGAGGGAAGGGACGGGGCAGGGACCGGAGCTATGCAGGAGGCGGGGGAGCAGTTGAGACTGACACTACAGATGTAAACACAGCCTCACAGCATCACAGCACGGCTGTGATTTATGAGGGATTGCAGAGTGCAAGGGGACCTTAGTGGGGTTTGGGATAGCAACAGAGGCTGGGCTGTATAGGCAGATCCAGCCTCTGTATGCAGATAACATTCTTTAAACACACCTCAGGTTCTCTTTAAAGAGGGATTAAAAGCAAAATAAAAATCATAGTAAAATGAAAAAGTGCCCTTAAACACACTCTCTCTCTCTCTCTCTCTCTCTCTCTCTCTCTCTCTCTCTCTCTCTCTCTCTCTCTCTCTCTCTCTCTCTCTCTCTCTCTCTCTCTCTCTCTCTCTCTCTCTCTCTCTCTCTCTCTCTCTCTCTCTCTCTCTCTCTCTCTCTCTCTCTCTCTCTCTCAAATCCATTTCTCAAACTCCTTTATAAACTCTAGGAGAGAGTGAGCCCCTGTGCATTCTGGGTCATTTTTTTTCTATCCCTGCAGCCCAAGAGAGATGCTGAAGACTTTGAGGCTTCCTTCATTAGCTTTAATTTATGATCTGCAGCTCCGTCCATCTCTGGCATCCTACAGACACATTTCTGAGTGCTAGCACAGATGAAGGTAGCTGAAGATCATAAATCAAAACTCATAGAGGAGGCTTTGGACGTATTTGGCATCTCTCGGGCTGCAGAAATAGAGAAAGAAAATGCAAAGTGGCTCATTCTTGGCATATGTTCATAAAGGGTTTGAGAATCAAATAGAAGTAAGACTGAAATCATACTTTACAGTGTAAAATGAATAATATATACAGGTAGTCCCCGACTTACGAACACCCGACTTATGAATGACCCACTGATACAAATGGCCAGATCCCGCCGCGATGGTGTAATATCCACAGCTGCTTCTTCAAACTTCTCCTGAATGCTGGTGCGTGTCTCCGTAGCAGATGCAGGGCTGGACTCGCCTCCAAATTGAGTCCAATGCCGTTCGTCCTCCTCTTACCGCCACCTTCCGACTCTTCTGCACTGCATCGCTTCCAGTATGTCTAATGACACACAGAAAGCATTGTCGTACACTAGAGGGAGCAGGTTGTGAGGTGGCTGGCTAGACAGACAGCGCTGGACTCAGGCTGAAAGGTGAGCCCAGCCCTTCTGCTTAGAGGAAGGAGGGGGGGCAAACTGAAGCACAGATGGCGGGATACAAAAGTGGCACAAATGGCAGGATGAAATAAGGCACAGGGAGGACAACATGGAGGAACAGAGGGGACAAAATGAAGCCACAGAGGGGATAAAATGAAGCCACAGAGGGGGGGACAAAAAAGAGGCACAGATGGGGGACAAAATGGAGGCACAGAAGGGACAACACTGAGGCACAGGGTGAAAAACAGAGGCACAAGGTGGACAAACGGAGGCACAGAGGGTGGAAAACAAACAGAGGCACAGAGGGTGGGGGACTAACAGAGGCACAGAGGGTTTGGACAAACAGAGGCACAGAAGGGGGGGGCAAACAGAGGCACTGAGGGGCGACATAGAGAGTCACAGAGGGGGACAAAGAGAGGCACAGTGGGGGACAAAGAGAGGCACAAAGGGGGACAAAAGAACACAGGAGGGGACTAATGGGTTGGGGGGGGACCAACAGGCACAGAGGGGGGACAAAGGCACTGCAAGAGGACAAACAGGCACAGAGGGAAGCGCCGGCGGGATGTTAACCCGACGATCGCCGCATACAAAGTGTATAATACACTTTGTAATGTTTACAAAGTGTATTATACAGGCTGCCTCCTGCCCTAGTGGTCCCAGTGTCCGAGGGACCACCAGGGCAGGCTGCAGCCACCCTAGTCTGCACCCAAACCCTCAGATCCCCCTCAGACCCCCTTCCGATCACCTCCCCAGTGCATTGATTGCATCTATTTTCCCCTCTAACCACCCCCTGAGACACCCATCAATCACCTCCTGTCACCCCCCTAGCACTCCTATCCATCAGATCAGGCCCAATACAACCTGTCATCTAAAAGGCCACCCTGCTTATGACCGGTTCCACAAAATTCGCCCCCTCATACACCACCTGTCATCAAAATTTGCAGATGCTTATACCCCTGAACAGTCATTTTGAGACATTTGGTTTCCAGACTACTCACGGTTTTGGGCCCGTAAAATGCCAGGGCAGTATAGGAACCCCACAAGTGACCCCATTTTAGAAAAAAGACACCCCAATGTATTCTGTTAGGTGTATGACGAGTTCATAGAAGATTTTATTTTTTGTCAAAAGTTAGCGGAAATTGATTTTTATTGTTTTTTTTTTCACAAAGTGTCATTTTTCACTAACTTGTGACAAAAAATAAAATCTTCTATGAACTCGCCATACACCTAACGGAATACCTTGGGGTGTCTTCTTTCTAAAATGGGGTCACTTGTGGGGTTCCTATACTGCCCTGGCATTTTAGGGGCCCTAAACCGTGAGGAGTAGTCTAGAAAACAAATGCCTCAAAATGACCTGTGAATAGGACGTTGGGCCCCTTAGCGCACCTAGGCTGCAAAAAAGTGTCACACATGTGGTATCGCCGTACTCAGGAGAAGTAGTATAATGTGTTTTGGGGTGTATTTTTACACATACCCATGCTGGGTGGGAGAAATCTCTCTGTAAATGGACAATTGTGTGTAAAAAAAAAATCAAACAATTGTCATTTACAGAGATATTTCTCCCACCCAGCATGGGTATGTGTAAAAATACACCCCAAAACACATTATACTACTTCTCCTGATTACGGCGGTACCACATGTGTGGCACTTTTTTACACCCTAAGTACGCTAAGGGGCCCAAAGTCCAATGAGTACCTTTAGGATTTCACAGGTCATTTTGCGACATTTGGTTTCAAGACTACTCCTCACGGTTTAGGGCGCCTAAAATGCCAGGGCAGTATAGGAACCCCACAAATGACCCCATTCTAGAAAGAAGAGACCCAAAGGTATTCCGTTAGGAGTATGGTGAGTTCATAGAAGATTTTATTTTTTGTCACAAGTTAGCGGAAAATGACACTTTGTGAAAAAAAACAATTAAAATCAATTTCCGCTAACTTGTGACAAAAAAATAAAAACTTCTATGAACTCACCATACTCCTAACGGAATACACATTATTTCAGAATCAAATATCTTCACCATAAATTGTTTTTTTGATAAGCGGTAAGAATAGCCAAACAAAATTTGTGTTTTTATATCTACAGAACCAGTTTTTATTTTTAAACTAGAATTGGTAAAAAAACGGAGAAATAATGTGTTTTTAAAATTTTTTCCTTGTTTTCCCATTAAAATTCATCAAAAACAAAATTGTTTGAGGGAAAAAAATGGCATACAATGAAAGCCTAGTTTGTCTTGAAAAAAAGCAATATATATTTAATTTCTGTGTCATAAGTAGGGATAAAGTTATTTCTGATTAAATAAGGACATACTGTAGCTAAATTGTCAAAACTGCTCTGGTCCATAAGTGGGAAACAAGGTCTCGATGCAAAGTGGTTCATGCCAGTAGAATACAAATTGCTTCCCCATCACAGAGCAGATCACATAACCCAATCTAAATCTCTTGAAGTGAGAAAATAACGTTTTGTTGCCAACTCAGGAACTAAAGATTAGCAGTTTGTCCCTGCTCAGTGTGTAATAAAGCATTTTACCCCTTCTGCATCATTCCCAATGTGCTTTTTAGGGCCACGTTAGCCTCTCACTAGTGATGGGCGAACACCTGGATGTTCGGGTTCGGGAAAGTTCGCCGAACATGGCCGAGATGTTCGGCATGTTCGGGCCGAACCCCGAACTTTCCGAACATCCAGCTTTTGGGGGCCATATGGGGTCGCAGGCATAAGGGGGGAGCATGCCCCGATCGCGGGGGGGGGGTCGGAAATTCCCCCCACCCCCTCCGCTAGCGCTCCCCCCTGATGTTCTGCAGAACCCGAACAGTGGCGAACACTGTTCGCCCAACACTACCTCTCACCACTATGCCTTTGTTGCAATAGGAAAACCATTTTTACTGCTCTTTTGTTTAACTTTTTTTTATAAATAAACTGGGAATAGTGTAAGCAGGGTAAATACTTTATTACACACTGAGCAAGGAGGAGCTCGGCTGGGACTAATTCTCTGCTACATAGGGAGAACTTGGGCAGCATTATGTGATCTTCTCTGTGTCCAACATGTCTGGGTTTGCCCCCCCTTTCAGCTCCTTCTTGAATACCTCATATGGTAGATGGGGAAAGAATTTGGATGGCTCATAGACTGCTGTTTTATTCAGCCAAGCAGCATCTGACACGGGTCCAGTTTTGGAAACCAAGCAAGCCAATTAACCACTTCAGTCCTCAGTCGTTTTCACTTTATGCATCCGAGCAATGTTCACCTCCCATTCATTAGCCTATAACTTTATCACTACTTATCACAATGAACTGATCTACATCTTGTTTTTTCCGCCACCAATTAGACTTTCTTTGGGTGGTAAATTTTGCTAAGAGCTACCTTACTGTAAATGCATTTTAACAGTAAGTATAAGAAAAAAACAGAAAAAAATCATTATTTCTCAGTTTTCGGCCATTATAGTTTTAAAATAATACATGCCTCCATAATTAAAACCCACATATTGTATTTGCCCATTTGTCCCGATTATTACGCCGTTTAAATGATGTCCCTATCACAATGTATAGCGACAATATTTTATTTGGAAATAAAAGTGCATTTTTTCCATTTTGCATCCATCACTATTTACAAGCTTATAATAAAAAAAAATAGAAATATTTCATCTTTACATAGATATTTAAAAAGTTTAGAACCTTAGGTAAATATTTATGTGTGTTTTTTTTATTGTAAATGGTTTTTTTTATTTTATTAAACATTTTATTTGGGTATTTTTGGGAGGGTGGGATGTAAATAGTAATTTTTTTAATGTAAATATATGTTTTTTTTTTGTTTTTTTTATGTAGATGTAGTTTTCCTTTTTGGCCACAAGATGGCAACCTTAAGTTTGTTTACATGACGTCACTCTGAGCGTAACATGTACGCTTAGAGTGACGTAGGGGGACGTAGGAGGCAGAAAAAGCGAGGCTTCCGAGAGAAGCTGTCGCTTTTAATGTGAGGGAGAGGAATCAGTGATCGGGCACCATGTCTCGATTCATTGATTCCTGGGCTAACAATCCGCGGCTGGGAGCACGCGTGCACACGCGCGATCGGCCTCGGGAGCGCGCGGGAGAGCACATGGCCTCCTGGACGTAGCTTCTACGTCCAGGAGGTGAAAGTGGTTCAGTATTACAGAAAGGGTTTGAGTGCAATGGCCTGTAAATGATGATATAATCCGCACAATAAAACAAAGATTACAGATCATGCTTAATGTTTATTTTTATTTTTTTAGCAATACATCAACATAGGTATTGCATCAACATAAAATGAAAGCCCTTTTCCCACAATATAAATAAAAATGAATATTGACTGCTTGGTCTATATAGTACCATATAGGAAGAAATATAGGAAGATCAGGATAGTTAAACTGAATGGGAACTCAAAAAAAGATATGAACCAGATACTTACCTAAGGAGAGGGACGGCTCTGGGTCCTAGAGAGCCTTTCCACTCCTCTCACCATCTCAGCGTTCCAGCGTAGCCATATTCAACCAACTGGGCTCTATCCAGGGGAGTAACTACAAATTATGGGGCCCCCCAGAAAAACTTTGATGGGGCCCCCTTAGTGCTTACAACCTTTCCCATACCTCCCCTTGGTGACCCTCACAGCATTAAGGTCCATCATACAAGGGTCCTAAACCAAGTGTGGCCATCAGGACTTTCACACCCATAGCCACAAAGACACCTGATCTGGACTATCAGAGAAAGGGAAGGTTAGTACTTGGGGCCCTCCCAAACCTAAACCAGCTGTTTCCCTCTAGTTAACCCCTGGCTCTATCCTTGTTAAATGCTCAGCTTGATAAATAAAGATTTATTGAAGCAGAATATAGTCATAGCTGCCAGGGGCGTAACTAGACTTAATAGCCCCCCCCCCCTGAAAAAATTATAGCATGGGGCCCCCTTTGTCCCCAACACCCATGGGATAGGGAGCCGGCGAATGGCAGTAGAGAGTGTTCAGCTGTGAAGGAGCCTCTGGAAGAAGGAAAAAAATTACAGACGCTTCTGCACACTTTTTTGTGAGTGAATGGGGAGGTTTCTTTGCTAATTAGCTGCATTTGCAGTTGGGGAAAGGGAGGTGTAGGGCCCCCCATAGCCTCTAGGTCCCCCTGCGATGGCAGTCGCAGGGGTGATTGCTACACCCATGATACCTGCCCAGCCTCTGGTGATGTAAATCTACCAGCATGCATGTTGGTAGACACTATCTTGTAGATAAAGTCATATGTTCGAAAGTCCAGCTAGAGGCGCTTAACATACCAAATAAAAGCTGGGCAACAACTATTGCTGCTGTCATAATATATGCAAAATTCAATTTCTTTAGATTTTGGGCTTATAAATGCTGGATTTTCTATTTTTTATTTTGATTATGCTAATATTGGTTTAAATAACAGCAATCTTGTTTACGATACATGGTTTTCTGTTCTTTTTTTTCTTTCTCCAAATTTCTGTATTTCTTAAGTTAAAAGACAGCTTCCTTTTGATAAAATGGTGTTGCCATAGCAGCAAGCAGCATCTGATCTCCTGCCCCCTACTGATTTTGAGGGCACTTTCAGTAAAGTGAGAATAGTAATCATGCTTACAGATTGTATCAAACCTATAAATCCCCAATGTCCTCTAACTGAGGCTACTATACTGGGCTTTACAGGTGACAGGAATGCAAAGCTCAGCTCTGTGGAATACAACAGGAGCAATTTCAGACAAGACTGGCACAAAACAAAAGCAAAACTATTTTTTGCTAAAACAGTTGCATTACCACTTTTGTGCTCACATCTTTTCTATTACAGTGATACGTCTTTAAAACTTGTAAGAGCAGTTTAAAGTACCCATTTGACTTTACTAACAGGTATTATCAAGAAAATAACCCCCCTTTTTGGCACCTTATGTACTACTACTAGAAAGAAGTGGAAAGGAAAAGAAAGTTGTTGAAAGGGAACACAAGGTGAGAGACATATGGAGGATAACAAGAAAACAGAAAAATGCTCACAGTGTTCAGCAGTTTAAAGGGGCTGCCCAAGTGGAGCAACTATTCCAGGCTACCTATACTGCGGGCAACTATTTCAGGCTACCTATACTGGGGGCAACTATTCCAGGCTACCTATACTGGGGGCAACTATTCCAGGCTACCTATCCTGCGGGTAACTATTCCAGGCTACCTATACTAGGGGCAACTATTCCAGGCTACCTATACTGCGGGCAACTATTCCAGCCTACCTATACTGGGGGCAACTATTCCAGGCTACCTATACTGCGGGCAACTATTCCAGGCTACCTATACTGCGGGTAACTATTCCAGGCTACCTATACTGGGGGCAACTACTCCAGGCTACCTATACTGGGGGCAACTATTCCAGGCTACCTATACTGCGGGCAACTATTCCAGGCTACCTATACTGGGGGAAACTATTCCAGGCTACCTATACTGGGGGCAACTATTCCAGACTACCTATTCTAAGGGAAATTATTCCAGGCTACCTACACTGGAGACACCTATACCTGGCATTACCTGCCGTGGCACGCTTAGCATGCCGCATGCACTCCTTTCCTCTTTTTTGGTTGTGTGTGTGGGGGGGGGTGTCATTTAATAACCAGCACCGGGTGTTAGATGCCCTAGGTACGCTACTGAATCCAGTCATATGTAGTCTGGCTTTCCGATAGTGGCTAAGGATGGATGTCTAAACTTGTCAAGACGTAGTGAAGAATGAGCACTGTATAGTATGCAAGGTAGTAAGGTGAGACCTGACATGGGACTAGGTCAGTGAATAGAGAATAGTCCTAATGTGAGAAATTAATGTATTAAAATTGCTGCTGTTGTAATTAAGAGATGAGCTTAGCTATTAAATAATTCAGAAACTTACAGAAGAGGGATTGTAATAAACAGTAGAAGTGGAGCATTCATTTAAAGTGAAACTCTATATTGAAAAAAATGGAAAAAGTCCCCCCAAGATTCAATATGTTCAAGATTGTCTGTGAACCACAAAAGCATGGCAAGTTTTCAGAAACTAGCAGTACTTTTCCTCAGTGGCATACTTGGGGCATTTGACACCCGGTGCTAACTATTTACAGATTCAACCCCCCCAACTCTGGGTGCTGGTGGAGTGGGAGAGAATCTGAATGCTGCTGGGGTAAGTAGGAGAGTTTCTGGGTGATGGTGGCTTGAGAGGAACAATGACCGCTGTGGGGTTGGTTTGATAGTTGCTAGGTGCAAAAGGAGGAGGGGGGGGGGAGGGGGAGAGTGACAGACTGGGTGCTACAGGGTGTAACTGGATGCAGAGAAAGAGTGATGCTGATGGGGTGGGGAGGTGGTTGATCTCACTATGGGTAAAGCTGCTTACCATTCCACTCCATCCCATGGCCTTTTCAAAGCTCCTGCAGCCATGGAGGGAGAGAGTAATTACCTCTCAAACCTCTGCTCTGTCTGTCTGTAGCGAGTGGGTCTTCTGTAGAGCAGCTATATTCGTCCTCTCCCTGCTGTGCTGATCAATGGTTTGAAGGGGGCAGGAGAGAGTCGAGCTGCCCACAGGAATGTTCCTGTTGGGGCTGAGCTACACAGATTGTGATTGGGGGTGGAGCTACCCAAAGCTGCTGGAGCCTCAATCACATCTGCCCAGATGTCACCCCTACCATGAGAACACCCGGAGAAGCCCCCCCCCCCCCCCCCCCACACACACTCCCCGTGTACGCCCCTGATTTTCATTTAATCCACAGTTAAAAGTAAAAAAGGTTCACCAGTCTTCAGTCCTAATGTTTTGCATATCAGGATATAATACAAAATCACCTGTTCCGTGGGATGTCTTCAAATTAGGCAAATACAACTTTTGATGAACAACACAAGAAATATTATGCCACGTCAGCATTTATTTAGCAAGGATTAACTTGTTTAGAATTTTCTCAATTAGTTCACTTTTCTGCTCCAAAATCTTTGATATGAAAACACTCATCCAGCAAATCCCCATAAAAGTGATATGTCATGGTTTACTTGCTTGCTACAATGTGTTTGCTCACTGAAACTGGTTTGCTGACTGGAACTGGTTTGCACTGGTGCTGACTTGCTGGCTATAATGATTTTGCCACCTGAAACTGATCTGCTGACTGGTTTGCCTCCTAGAACTGACACTGGCTGGGCTTGCGGAAATTGACTTGCTGGCCAGGCGGCTACTGGCTACCAATAACTCAAAATTTGTGTAAACTATGCAGCCTGCTTCTATCTGGGAACGAGAGGGTAGCTCCTGTTGTTTATACTGGCTGCACACCGCTCAGTATCTATAAAGTCCCCTCTATAACTAGTGCAGAATTATGTCTTATATCATCAAATCAGCCATTTAATCTCTTATATAATATTGTGTGATGGACGTGATGGAAGGCAGGTCCAGAGATTCCTGTCAATTGAGGTGCTTTTATCGCCAGTTTCCAGTGACATATTGATGGCTCTCTCAGTACAGTTCGCCTACACTCTGCAGCCATCATTGTCACTTACTTCTCTGCTTGTTTCCAGTGCAGAAGCTTCCTCTTCCCCTCCATCTCCAATGCTGCCCAAGTCATAGTTGCCCGCCACTATGCAAATGTGCACAGAGAGCAAGGTGGCTGGCAGCAGGGAGATCAGACTCGCCTGATCTACCTGCATTGCAGCATTTGCAAGCTTGCCAATGCTGCACCAATTTAGCCTGCTGCTTTGAAGCCCTTGCTCCTGTGGCGCCCTAGGCCATGGCCTAGGTGGCCTTAGCTTAAATCTGGCCCTGCTGCCACACACCTAACAATGTATGATCAGCATTATTATCAAAAAGTTTCTTTGGAAAGTTGAGTTACACTTTTCACATCTGACATGTACCACCTACCTGTAACTGTGCATGCATCTGTTGCAGTGGTGTAGCAATAGGGGACGCAGAGGTTGCAACTGCACCAGAGCCCGTGGGCCAGAGGCTCTCTAGGGGCTCCCCCTCAATCACAGTATTCTATTGGTCCTGCTCCTGTGCTGGTAATAATCACTTCTTTAGATGCTTTGAATAGCAGTAATTATTAACAAACTGTTCCCCATTCCCTTCTTGCACCTCTAACACTGTGGTGGTCCTTGGCAGGTTTTGGTATGCCGTATCAATTGTTATGTATAGATTGCTTGGGCAATGTAAAACTTGCACTGGGGCCCATAGCTTCTTAGCTATGACACTGACCTGTTGCATATGTATGTTTTAGATTCCATTTATAGCAAGAACAGAGCTGTATAGCTTTTGTACATATGGTCCTGTCTCTTACACGGTTAATGTACTCATAATCTATGCAAAAGGGTATAATTTTCCAAACCTGACAGTGACTCAAAGTCTCAAGAAAAACCAAGCATATTATTATGTAAAGTTCTCCATTCACAGGCTTGTACTAGGTGTAATGAAAGTCCCATTGTGACCTTCCGTATTATCGGTCTTGAGCAAATCAAAATATAAAATGCACATTTACTTGGTGACATTATTTCAGTCAGGCTATAATTTTATTTTACGTGTCATAACTTAAATCTAACTGAATCTTATATTGGAAATCAAAATATATTCAGTAATTCATTTGCACTTTGAACTGAGTTCATAGGTCCTCCCTTCAATATAGAGAAAACTGGCAAAGTTTGCAGAGAATGGAGGGAGAGCGGAGGAGAATGCTAATGATAGTGCGAAGAGCTGAGAGAGGTAAAAGGAAAGACAAATAGAAATATGAAACATAAAAGAAAAAAAAATGAAATTTGGAGTGAGGAGGAAAATAGTTGCTGGGGGTGGTAGGACATTTTGTATGCAGATGTGTTGTGATAAAGCAAGAGACTATATACAATTAAATGACCACCATCACGAAAAATTGTAAAATTTAAAATGCGTGTAAACATATACAAATAAGAAGTATTTTTCTTCAAGAGTAAAATGAGCATAAGTTACTTTTCCCCTATGTTGCTTTCACTTACAGTAAGTAGTAGAAATTTGACATTACCAACATGTTTTGGACTAGTCCATCTCCTCAAGGGGGATTCTCAGCAAAGGTGGCCACAAACTATACATTTTTTTTAAATATCTGTTCAATTTAAGAATTGTAATACATTTTTCTGACTGATTGTACCATTTCAAAAATATTACCAATGTACCACACACATATGTTCAATTTTTCCCCAATTATGAAAAAATGATTGGAAACTCTGAGAACATTGCTAGGGTGTGTATATACAGTAAATAAATTGACAATCTAACACACACCATACAATCTTTAGAAAAATTGAAGAAAAATTTCCAGCATTCCGTATCGATAAAAATCGAAAAAAAAAACCCGGACAAAATCCGATTGGATTTTTCAGTTGAATGAAAATAAAAGCTTTCGATTTTTTTCAGGAGATCTGATCATATTTAGCAAATTGCCGTAAAATCGGATAATTTTATTGTATCGTGTGTGGCCACCTAAGGCTCTTATTCTTTGTAAAGATATTCCCTGAAAAGGATTTATATAAAGATGCTGGCCAGCCGCCCTGATTGCTGCATACTTTTTTGGCAGTTGGACAGAACAACTGCCATTCACTAAGTGCTTTTGAAAATAAACAAAACCCTGAAAATGAGGAGATGGACTAGTCGAAAACCTGTCGGTTCTTTCAGATTTCTACTACCTACTGTAAGTGACAGCAACATAGGAGAAAAATAATTTATAGGTCATTTTACTCTGGAAGAAACGTACTTCTTATTTGTATGTGTTTAAATGTATTTTAAATTTTATGATTTTCACGATAGTGGTCCTTTAGGATCAGAATCAATTGATTTCGCATTTCTGCTAGTCAGTAATAACAATATGTCAAGCAGCAAAATAATCTGGAGTATTATGCTAAAATAAATAGAGCAGCAAGCAATTCTTATTTGTATGATTTTCTTCAAGCATTACTTAGCTTTAAGATTAAATCCGTAAGTTTAGGATTTGCCTCCTACCATAAATGATACCCGAGGTGACATGTGACAGACATGATGAGATAGACATGTGTATGCACAGTGCCTAGCACACAAATAACTTTGCTGTGTTCCTTTTTTTTATTTCTCTGCCTGAAAGAGTTAAACATCAGGTATGTAAGTGTCAGTTCCTGTCTGAGTCATGACACGAGTCACGAGTCACGGTTCAGACTACAATGTGACCCTCCCTGATAAGAAATTACAACTATAAAACACTTTCCTAGCAGAAAATGGCTTCTGAGAGCAGGAAAGAGATAAAAAAGGGTCAATAGTTTATAGATTTTAGCTCTGGCATACTTAAATGAATGTGTCATTGAGCAAAAACAATAAAAGAGTAAAAACTTAAAGTACATTTAAATGTAAAATAAAACTGTGGAATATCTTAAAAAGTCATTTTTAGGAGAAGGAAGATAGATACAATTGTTAATTTCATTATTTTATTTTCACCTCGGGTGTCCTTTAAGGATAGAATGGTGTGAAAAGTAAATTCACAGAGAGCAATGCAAGTGTTGATAACATGATTTATCACCTGGCCTCTGATGTTCTTAAAGAGAACCTGAACTGCAAATAAAAAGACAAAATAACCATACACAGGTCATACTTACCTCCCATGTAATCTACTCCTCAATCTATTTTTCCTCTCCTGCATCCTGCTTGTCCACTGTGATCAATAGAATTCTCTGTCTTCCATTTTAAAAATGTCCATTACCCCATAACAGCTTCCTGGTCAGCACACCACCCACTTGAGACATAGGGGAACACGGACATTACCTTGCACATTCAGTTGTAACTGACAGCTGCTGATATATAACTGACAGAAACTGGTATATTTCAGTTCTGACAAAATATTGTCAGAACTGGAAGCGATCACTGTAAGAAGAAAATGGTGAGCTTCTCAGAGGAACTGGCGGTGAGGTTAGTATGCAATATTCATTTGCAGCTACGTCATGTGTTTATTTTAAATAACTTTACTCGTTTCAGGTTCCCTTTAAAGAGGCGCTGTCAGCTATACTATCTCAGAAAAAAAAAACAAATATACTGCATAAGAAGATAAATACTTGCTCTACTTAGATAACATATGTATTGCACTACACATACACAATAAAAACGAGTAGTGTAGTTCCACCCCTAAATACAATCTAGGTCAAATTCCAAATGAATACGGGGCTTTAAATGAACAATATAGTCTTTAATTCTTCTTTAAATTTCTTCACGATTGCGGACACATAGGTAAACACAGTTTCGGATTTCCAAATCACAGAAAAAAACGACTGCCTAACACGTGTTTCACGGTCAAAGACCGCTTTCTCAGAGGCATACAGTATACATACACATGTCGACCCTCATACGATATGAGACCGCAATCTGAGCAAGATTAAAAGACAAGAGATCACCGACGAGTCCTGGATGCTACAGCTATCCCCGGGAGGTCTCCGCAATTGTGAAGAAATTTAAGGAAGAAATAAAGACTATATTGTTCATTTAAAGCCTTGTATTTATTCATTTGGAATTTGAACTATATGTATTGCACTGTCCACGTTTTGATTTTAGTGATTTTTCTACAGTAAAAAAGAGAAAATGCTTCTTAGCATTTCCCATATTAACTGTGGCTATTTTGAAGCCAGTCCTGATGTAATTTCCTCCATTACTCTCCTCTGCCTGGTTTGCCCGCCCTTCAGTAAAGAAAGTGCATTGTCTCAGCATGAGAAATATTGGCCAATCAGAGAGGAACAGAGGTGTGGGAGGGGAAAACAGGAGGGAAAGAGGCTTCAGCCAATCAGGCTGCATTAGTTAAGTCTTAGGGGAAGTAGAGAAGCAAAAAAGGACAACCCAGCAACTTCCTTTTTGTGTGCCAAATTTTGTGTGTACCAAATAAGAGTCAGGTAAACTTGGAAATGATCATTTATCTACAAGAAAAGTAATAGTGATTTTAACTTTTGGATTTTCTGGTTAGCATCCTTATTACTTGTTTACCAGATAAAAATAAAGAATTTATTTTTGATTTTATGCCCGACAGTTACACTTTAAGGAGAGTGTTATCAGAGACTGCAGTGTGATATGGTGGTTTCTGGGTCCAACCTACTTCAATTCTGCAATGTTTTATGCATAAAGTGAATTGATTCTTTGCAGTTGCTCATTGGTCGGTTCAGCAGCTCAGTAGAAAATCCTGATCGGAGATTCAAAGATGTTTTTGGTAGGGATCCCTTAAAATTCTGTAATATTATGCAGAGCAGAGAGGATATTGTTTTTTCATGTAAATAACATGCACCGACCTAGAGAAGAGGCAGGTAGTGTGGCTAAAGATGGAGATCGGGATGGAGCTGCCCCCGGACAGGTGAGATATTTCAAGACAGCTGAAGTACCGAACTTGCGGGGGCCACGGGGAGCAGTCAGGGGGAGGTCACCTGGGGATCCAACGGCACAGAGGCCCCTAGAGTTGTCGGGGTCTTGCTGCAATAGCCCCCTTGCCTTAATGGCAGCGCCAGCCCTGCATTGCATTGTCTCATCAGCATGGTTATAAAAATCTCTGTACTAAATGGGCAGCACGGTGGTGTAGTATATATATCTTACTAATATTGCGAAAGTTTGGCTGTTTGGATGTTTGTTACTCAATCACGCGACAATGAAGTTTTCCACATTTTGTCATATTACTGCCGCAAACATGAATCAATTTTATTGGAATTCCACATGAAAGACCAACACAAAGTGGTGTACACATGAGAAGTGGAACAAAAATCATACATGATTCCAAACATTTTTTACAAATAAATAACTGCAAAGTGGTGTGTGCATAATTATTTGGCCCCTTTGATCTGAGTGCAGTCAGTTGCCTATAGAGGTTGCCTGATGAGTGTAAATGACTAAATAGAGTGCACCTGTGTGTAATCTAATGTCAGTACAAATACAGCTGCTCTGTGAGGACCTCAGAGGTTGTCTAAGAGAATCTTGGGAGCAACAACATCGTGAAGTCCAAAGAACACACAAGACAGGTCAGGGATCAAGTTATTGAGAAATTTAAAGCAGGCTTAGTCATAGCAGGGACAAGGTCCTTCAGCACCCAAGGCTGAGACACCAAAGTGCGCCCCTCCATCCCTCCCACCCCAGCTGTCACACACTGATTGCTATTAGACTAAGAGGCGCCACAGGGTCCACAACATCCCCAATACCTTAATATCTAGTTATCTGGCATGCAGTCACTGCCATGTATCCCCTTTTCTTATTTCTTTCTGCTTCATATACAATTAGGAATGAAAGCTGAATGAATTGTGCGCCCCCTTCTACACTGCGCCCTGAGGCTGGAGCCTCTCCAGCCTATGCCTCGGCCCGGCGCTGGGCTTAGTCTACAAAAAGATTTCCAAAGCCTTGAACATCCCACGGAGCACTGTTCAAGCGATCATTCAGAAATGGAAGGAGTATGGCACAACTGTAAACCTACCAATACAAGGCCATCTACCTAAACTCACAGGCCGAACAAGGAGAGCGCTGATCAGAAATGCAGTCAAGAGGCCCATGGTGACTCTGGACGAGCTGCAGAGATCTACAGCTCAGGTGGGAGACTCTGTCCATAGAACAACTATTAGTCATGCACTGTACAAAGTTGGCCTTTATGGAAGAGTGGCAAGAAGAAAGGCATTGTTAACAGAAAGCATAAGAAGTCCTGTTTGCAGTTTGCCACAATCCATGTGGGGGACACAGCAACCATGTGGAAGAATGTGTTCTGGTCAGATGAGACCAAAATTGAACTTTTTGGCCAAAATGCAAAACGCTATGTGTGGCGGAAAACTAACTCTGCACATTACTCTGAACACACCATCCCCACTGTCTAATATGGTGGTGGCAGCATCATGCTTGGGGGGTGCATCTCTTCAGCAGGGACAGGGAAGCTGGTCAGAGTTGATGGGAAGATGGATGGAGCCAAAGGGGCAATCTTTGAAGAAAACCTCTTGGAGACTGCAAAAGACTTTAGACTGGGGTGGAGGTTCACCTTCCAGCAGGACAATGACCCTAAACATAAAGCCAGGGCAACAATGGAATGGTTAAAAACAAAACGTATCTATGTGTTAGAATGGCCCAGTCAAAGTCCAGATGTAAATCCAATCGAGAATCTGTGGCAAGATCTGAAAACTGCTGTTCACAAACGCTGTCCATCTAATCTGACTGAGCTGCAGCTGTTTTGCAAAGAAGAATGGGCAAGGATTTCAGTCTGTAGATGTGCAAAGCTGGTAGAGACATACCCTAAAAGACTAGCAGCTGTAATTGCAGCAAAAGGTGGTTCTACAAAGTTTTGACTCAGGGGGCCAAATAATTACGCACACCCCACTTTGCAGTTATTTATTTGTAAAAAATGTTTGGAATGATGTATGATTTTCGTTCCACTTCTCACGTGTACACCACTTTGTATTGGTCTTTCACGTGGAATTCCAATAAAATTGATGCATGTTTTTGGCAGTAATGTGACAAAATGTGGAAAACTTCAAGGGGGTCGAATACTTTTGCAACCCACTGTATATAGTTATTTGCGCGTTTGTGCTATAGGCAAATATTCCTGAAGTCGGCCTTTAAGTGTACTTGACAGCTCTGATCTTACTTTTTGACAAGTTACTATTTGGTCAGAAAACCATGGAATGGGAAAGGCTCACTGATCTTTCTGTCTGCATATAAAGCTGTGTTTAATGCCACCAGTTCAGCTGTCATTCTGCTTTCTGCCCGATGAACTGATTTCATGCGAGCACATCTGATAAAGCTGATCTTAATAATCCTACACTTCTTATTAGCATTAAGAACTGAAGTCACATAGCTAGTGTTTAATCATGGATAGAGCAGATAAGAAATCCTCTGTTAGAAATATGTCACTGAATGATGTTAACATTCTGCTAATTTTCCGCTCCGGAAACATATTCTGTAGCAGCTTCAGAAAAGTAACACCTCTCTGTAGTTGGCTTAATATGTTCAAAGTTCAACATCAGAGTGCTAACAAATTTCCTTTAAATTGGGAGTTATGCAACTGTATCATGCCCTTTACGCATTGTGAGGATCTGAGCGGATAAAGCATAGACAACAGATTTATGAGTCATAAATTGTTTTACGCAAGGAGTCAAAAACATGCCTGGAAATCTAGATAATTAGCTACACTTTGTACTTTGTTCACTGCACACCTCTCATCTAGTTAGATTAATGCCAGATATCCATTATTTTAGTGGTCGGCTTCACATTCTTTCTTATATTTGGTTCCTCTCTATTTGCTCTTCCTGCAGTAATGTGACTGGATCCAACTTGTTTAATTTGACCAGTTTTAGGTAAACATACATCACACATTCATGCACATTCAACTGCCAGTTAAAAGATTAAAAGAAGGGAGGGAAATAGTTGCCTGCCATCAGACATAGTTTAAAAAGGAACTGCAGTGAAAATAACGTAATGAAAAAAAAGTGCTTAATTTTAACAATAATTATTTATAAATTATTTAGTCAGTGTTTGCCCGTTGTAAAATCTTTCCTCTCCCTGATTTACATTCTGACATTTATCACATGGTGACATTTTTATTGTTGGCAGGTGATGTCTGTGGAAGGAGATGCTGCTGGTTTTTATGGCAGTTAGAAATAGCCATTATTTGCCACCATGCAACAAGGCTCCGACAATGTGATGTCAGTACTAGGTGCTGACATCACACTGTGGGAGGGGTTTTACCACAATATCAGCCAAACAGAGCACCCTAATGATGTGTATGAGAAAAAGTAAAGATTCCTCGTGGTAAAGGGGTATCAGCTACTGATTGGGATGAAGTTGCTTACAGTTCCTCTTTAAGCTGTAGATTATTTGAACAAAAGATTAAATCCAATCCAATTTAGAAAACTACCACACAAGGACTACCACACAAATGACACTACAGGGTAAACAGGTAAAACATTTTATTTTGGTTGCCAAATCCAGACAGATTTAAAGTGCCCATACATTTTGGCAGCCGACTGACCAAGAGACAGATCTCTCTCTGATCGGAGAGAGATCTGTTAGCTGCCATAAACCGCAGGCCGATTCCCGATCAATTGCAGTATGAAATCTTGTGAGTATCGGCCTTGTGATGGCGCCATGCCACCTTGCCACTGTCACCCTAATGCTTTATGTCACCCCTGGTGCCCTATGCAGTTATACCTTACCTGCTGCTGTCTGCACTGCTGATGCCCTTATACATCTGCATTTGCGCCCACACATGGTTGCCGGCATTATAGCACAAAATAGATTGCATCGTCGATCGGCATGCTCTTGGCTGCACCGATTTTCATCTGATTCCATTATAATTATTGAAATAGGTTGGTCGATCTGCCACCAAGTAGAGTCATCTATTGGGCACCTTTCATGCTAGGACTGGTTAATGTAATTGTTTATTGTCTGTCTATGCATCCAAATTCCTGGCCTAATCCTGTGCAAAATAAAAAGTGATCTTCCAAGTTAGATGTTCCCCATGTTTGCAAAAGTCCAAACGAAGAGACAGGAGGGTTGTAAAGGAACAATTTCACTCTTTATTATTTAAATCACAAGTCTTCTATTTTGCATATACTAGGTGTAGACATAATTCAGAATTATGTCTACACCTTGAATCCGCAACCTAGAAGACTGGTGATTTGAAGAATAAAGAGTGAAATTGTCCCTTTAAAACCCTGTGTCCCTTCGTTTGGACTTTTCCATACATAGTGCACTGTTTTGGGGTGGAACTGTACTATTTGCATTTTATCTAGGCCATTTTGTTCCCCATGCTTGCTAACGTTTTCCCTGGTGACACAATGCCCTCCTTATTTTCTCCTTTCCCCATTACAAAGAAATGCATACCCCTAGCATAGTCACTTTCCGCAGTGTTCTGGAAGTGCATTTCATTGGCCAAATTCCAGCTAAGTACAGTTTGCATTGAATTTGCTTGCAAGCCAGAATAAATAGAATTTCCTTGATTTATATCTACATGTGGGTATATGCTTTCATCCAGTTTAAAAATGGAGTACTGCATTTTCAGTGGACGCAGATGGGAATGATAATTTTTTGGACCAAACAGATTAATCTCTACCTCAACGTCTAGCTCTAAGCCAACAATGTGCTTGTGACATACATCGGGCCTGATTCACAAAGCGGTGATAACTCAGTTATCACGCCTAAAAGACTTTAGGCGTGATAACCTTTGCACCGCTGAGTTAGCACCGATTTGTGCCCTTTATCGTGCGCAAAGTCCCGCGCGTAAAGTTTTACGCGTGCAATCGCGTAATTCCGCGCGCAGCGCCCATAGGGTTTAATGGGCGCATCGCGCGCACTGCTCCGCGCGCCTAAAACTTTGCGCGCGGGAATTTCGCATGAGTTTCATTTTATCACGCCTAAACTGAGTTTAGGCGTGATAAAGGGCTTTTCACAGGCGTGCAAACACTTTGCACTGCTTTGTGAATCAGGCCCATCATGTTATACTGAGCAGTAATATGCAAAAAAAGAGACAAAGAGAAACATTACGTTCTGCACCCAAAATATATAGTGCTGTTAGAAAAAAAAAAATCAACAATAAAATCTCCCTCAGATCTAGCATAGTGGATGTAACGATTGGGGAATTATTTCCGTGGTCAGCGCACAGGACGCGTGCCGACACTGCAGAAATCCTCCACAAGTGTGTACTTTGTCAGAACCCAGCTTGTAGAGGGCAATTCCCACTGGCAGATGGAGCTGTGGAGTGCAGATGAACACAGCCTCTGCACGGCCACAGACGCCGGATGGGAATTGTACGAGTTGAAGCAATGCAGGGCAAGATAGCCCTTAAAGAGAGAGAGCACAGAGACAGAATGTATGTGTGTCCACCAATCTAGTCGCCACCCAGCGACGGTGAACACACAACAACGGAACCGAATTGGGAACGCAATCACAAGAGTAGCAATTGCAAAAAGTGACACAAGACCGAATCAAAGAGCACAGAGACAGAATGTATGTGTGTCCACCAATCTAGTCGCCACCCAGCGACGGTGAACACACAACAACAGAACCAAAGTGGGAACGCAATCGCAAGAGTGGCGATTGCCAAAAGTGACACAAGACCGAACTAGACTGAGCACAAGTGTAGAGAAAGAGCACAGAGACAGAATGTATGTGTGTCCACCAATCTAGTCGCCACCCAGCGACGGTGAACACACAACAACGGAACCGAAGTGGGAACGCAATCGCAAGTGTAGTGATTGCCAATAGTGACACAAGACCGAGCAGGACAGAGCACGAGAGTAGCAAGAAAGGCACAGCAAGCAACAACAATCAAAACATCAAAAAAAAATAACAAACGCTAGCTAAACGCAAACACCACACTCATTCGCAACAGCAAACACGTTAAAGACACGATCACCGCGCGTTAGGCGCCCAGTGATAAGCGTGCCACCCTAACTAACCACTGAAACACAAACATGAAATAGAGAACGCGAACGCTTGCTAAACGGTTACCTCACCGAGCCTACAGCAAGTGTTCGTACCCGACAAGACAGAGAGATGGGGCTACCAGTAGCAACCGCTGCTCTGGCTAGCACCCCTAAGGCAGAATACAGAAGGAACCACCACTTCTACCGATAGAGCGGATGCGATCCAGACAGACAAACAGATGGGGCTACCAGTAGCAACCGCTGCTCTGGTTAGCAGCCCTAAGGCAGAATACAGAAGGAAGCACTGCCACTACCACTAGGGCTAATGCAATCCAGACAGATGGAGCAGCCAGTAGCAACCGCAGCTCTGGCCTACACTCCCAGACAGACAGAACGATTTCCTGTCGACCGCCGCTGGCGACAAGACAATCGAGACAGAGAGACAGAACAAGGCAGTACAACTAATACAACCTGACTGCACTAGAAGGGATGCCTAGTGCAGTCCCAAGGAATTACTCTAAGACAAATACAAGACAAATAACATTTATATTGCACTTTTGTCCTGGCGGACTCAAAGCGCCAGAGCTGCAGCCACTAGGACGCGCTCTATAGGCAGTAGCATTGTTACGGAGACTTGCCCAAGGTCTCCTACTGAATAGGTGCTGGCTTACTGAACAGGCATAGCCAAGATTCGAACCCTGGTTTCCTGTGTCAGAGGCAGAGCCCTTAACCATTACACTCTCCAGCCACTAAGATAATCTTAGCAAGGCTGATACTCCAGGAGAGTTTAGCAGGAACAAACCATCATGACCAGCAAGGAATTCTGGGAAGAAATGGCTTTTATACTGCAAGTCATCAGAAGAAGCAGCTAAGCAATTTGCATGACAAGTGTATGCAAATTTCTCAGCAGCAGAGCAACTCTGAAACTTGCAAAGCGAAGACAGGTCTCTTTTCAGAGACCTGTAGCACTCAGACCTAAAGAAAGGACAAGCAGCTGCCTGCCCAGGCAGACAGCTGAGCAGATCATTACAGTGGATAAATGTCTGTCTCTCTGGCATTGTAGCACTCACATTTTAGGTTTGAATACTGGCCAGGACACTATCTTCATGGATTTGTAGGCATGATCGTCTTGTGTTTGTGTGGGTCTTCTATGGTTGCTTCAATTTTTTTCCACAACCCAACAACATACTGGTAGGTTAATTAACTTCCAATTCCAAAAGAGAAAAAAAAAAAAAAACAGAAAATGAAAGTGAGGGAGATATGGAGGCTACCATATTTATTTCCTTTTTAAACAATCCCCAAGGTCAGATTTATACTTTTTCTGCCCCTAGGCCAAATGTGTTTTGACTCCCCTTCCTTGTGCAGCAACGCCCCTCCTATTCTCTAGAGGTCTCTGGATAAACATATTAGAGCAGAGATGTCAAGGCGGTCCTTCGAGGGCTGAGGTCTTCACACATTTTTGACACAGCTCAAATGAATTGATGGTAATGAATCAGGAAAGGTGTGGTCCATCAGGTAGAACACATTCCTCTCTTTCTCAGTCCATCCTAAACACTGGCATGGATCTGGCCCTCCAGGCCTGGAGTTTGACACCTGTGTAGAGGACCAGAAGGACAACCAGGCAATTTGCATTGTTCAAAAGGAAATAAAAATGCAGTATCCATATTCCTCTCAGGTGTCCTTTATGGCCAATTCCAATGCCCTTCTCCTTTTCCACTGTCTCACCCTCTCCTTGGCTCCAACAGTACAGTGGGATCCAAACATCAATGCCTCTTATAAATACCTAAGGGGAGTAAGCCTTTAATTTAAATGAAAGACCTTAATATAAACCTTAGTATATCGTAAATTAGAAACAATAATTTGCAGTTTCAGGGCAGGCAGTGGTTCCTGACACAATCTAGAGAAGAAAGGAACTGTGGTTAACTTAACAAAGTGGCTCTTCTTGAGAGAGAAAGATCAAATATTTCAAGTATAAATGTAAAAGATTTCAGACCACAAAAAAGAAAACAGAGAAAAGGCAAAGCTTATAATCACTCATTACATCGGTACATGCTTGTAACGTTAACTGCATCCAATATATGTAACAAAGAAGAAGTAGAAAAAACAGAATTTTCTTATCAAAGGAACGTTAATGAGAAATCTGTTGCTGACGATTTTCAGCAATGTTGCTATTATGAGGTATCAGAGCTGACATCTGAAAAAGACATATCGTTTGGCTCATGTCTGTTTCTTTGTGTGTGTGTGTGTGTGTGTGTGTGTGTGTGTGTGTTTGTGTGTTTGTGTGTGTGTGTGTGTGTGTGTGTGTGTGTCTGTGCATGTCACAATATTTAGAAAATCCATATTTGCACATATATGTTTCTAGAAATGGTGGAAGTTTGCGAATAGCTAAATATTCTGTGTTTGGAAAAGGTTCTAAGATTTTTCCAGGAGTGCAATGCTTCAAGAGATACCAGAGAACCTTCTCTTTTTATTTATCAGAGAGATTAGCTGAGTTCGCAACCGTCTTTTGGAAGTACAGACACTCTTTTTGAAGCAAATCCCTATGGTCCCTATTTTCTTCACTAACCAGGAATCCCCTGATTCTCGAAAGCATTGAGTGCAACGTACACACACCACAAGCCGCCGCCTACAATAAGCCTCTGCCCACAACTGCGCCACCCACACTAAACTGCTGCCCACAACTGCTCCGCCCACTATGAACTTCTGCTGCACAAAGCCACAGCCCACAGTAAGCCACCACCCACAATTGCACTGCCCACACTAAGCCACCCACACTAAGCCGCTGTCCACACTATGCCGTCCACACTAAGCTGCTGCCCACAGGTATTTCCGGGTCCATGCATATTTACAACCTTCAGTTAGTATTCAGGACCAGCAATCCCCCAATTATTTTTAAAGAAAACCTGTACTGAAAATTAAAAGTCAAAATAAACATATACAAGTCATACTTACCTTCCGTGTAGTCTACTCCTCAATCTCTTTCTCCTCTCCTGCGTCCCATTTGTCCACTGTGATCACTGGAATTCTCTGTCCTCCATTTTGAAAATGGCCATTACCCCATAACAGCTTCCTAGTCAGCACACTGTTAAACTGTAACATCGCCCACTTGAGCCTTAGGGAAACATGGATATTACCTGATACATCAGTTTTCCTCTCAGCTATAACTGACAGCAACTGATATTTTACTGACAGCAACTGATATATTTCAGATCTGACAAAATATTGTCAGAACTGGAAGGGATTATTGTCAGAAGAAATGGTGAGCTTCTAAGAGGAACTGATGGCAAGGTAACTATGTAATGTTCATTTGAAGTTACCTAATGTGTTTATTTTAAATATTTTTACTCAGTACAGGTTCTCTTTAAGAATCCGCCGCCCCTATCCAATCCCACATGTGCCTGCCGTGTACAGGCCCCCTCTGCTCTCCTTCAACCCCACTGCGAGAAGAGTAGGCAGCAGTTGTAATAAGCACGCGCAGCACTGCATCCATGCCATATTACAACTACCTTTTAGTTATATAGATGTGTTTGAAATAATACTGGTCAAAATGACGGTTGCCAGGTTGTCGTGATGATCTCTCATCTTCCGGGCCCATGCATACTTACAACTGAGGATTAGTATTATAGATGTCCCTCCGCTTGACCCGATGCACAGATTTGTATAAATATGGTTTACCAACTTAAAAATAGTTACATTGTGCTAAACATTATTTACAATCCCGAATTGATTGCCTTGCTTTGCTTTAAATGATATTTCAGATGATTAATGACAGAGGAAAAGACAGACATGATAACAAAAAAATAATCTTTCTTCATGGCATACCTTGATGGAGCTGTGATCCTACATCTCAAGAACTTGGGAGTTACAGATTTGGGTTTTTTGACAAAGTAATAGGTCCACTTCTCTTCATTTTAAATTGTTGGAGGGAAAGATTTCTCAAAAGAAGCAGTCAGGAATATGATATGCTTTAGACTCTGTTCCAGGCCAAGTGCGACCAGCCGATGGTCCACCGTGGTCAGGATGTACCCCGGGAAAGATGCGCTCCCTCAAATCAGGGCCGGTTCTAGAAAGGAACATATGAGAGGGCAGTCAGAAATGTGAAGGGGGCATCATGTTAGAGCACATTTTTTTCAGTAATGCTAGTGCGGCGCGCAAAGCAATGCAAGAACCATTACTTCCGACACATGAAATGCAAGAACCGTTACCTCTAACACATAAAATGCAACAACCGCCATCTCCGACACATGAAATGTGAGAACCATTACTTCTGACACATGAAATGCAAAAACCGTCATCTCCGACACATGAAATGCAAGAACCATTACCTCTGACACATGAAATGCAAGCAGTGCAGCAGTGTTTCACCATAAAATAATTGTAATGCAGCCATCTTTCACCATAATGTAATTGTAACGCAGCAATGATTCACCATAAAATAATCGTAATGTGGCAATCTTGCACCAGAAAATAATCGTAATCAGGGGCGTAACTAGAAATCACTGGGCCCCCCTGCAAAACTTTGGATGGGGCCCCCTCCCGCCAACCCACCCCCCGCTTTTTGCACAAGTAAACTGAGAACCAATATTATTCAATTGGCTAGAGCATGTTTTGCCCATGCAGATAAAAACTGACAGCAGTGAAGAATTGCAGGCATTTTCTCTATCAATTACATTAGTTGTGATAAAATGTGCATGTTTTCACTCAGACACACATGGTGTACAGAAAACGCATACGGAAAACTGACAAACGAGTGTGCTCCCAGCCGCAGCTTTTTACACTCACTCTGTCCATCTCTGATGGAACAGAACTGGCTCTGCAGACTTCTCCAGCATCACTACAGAACACAGCACTTGGGGAGGGGTAAAGAGGTTTTGGGCTGGGCACTGTACAGAGGAGCCTGCTGCACACTGAATAGGGACTATCTACAAATCTCTGTCTACAACACTTTGTATGATTTGTTATCAGTAGCTGAGAAGATGCAGTCATTAGAACAGTTGTGCAGAGAATAGAAACGTTTTACTCTCTGTACCCGTAGTTATCAGCCTCTCAGGATGGGGCCCCCTGTGGCTGCTGGGCCCCCCTGCGGCTGCATCCCTTGCAGGGTCTATTGTTACGCCCCTGATCGTAATGCTACAGTGTTTCACTCGAAAAGAATTGTAATGCGGCAATGTTTCACTAGAAAAGAATTGTAATGTGAGCAGCATTTCACCATAAAATAATAATAATGTGGCCAGCATTTTACCATAAAATAATCGTAAAGTAGCCAGCGTTTCACCATAAAATAATCATAATGTGGCCAGTGTTTAACCACAACATAATCGTACTGCAGCAATGTTTCACTAGAAAATAATCATAATGTGGGCAGCGTTTCACCAAAAACTAATGATTACCTTTAAAAAAAAAGCATTTACTCACCTGCAGAAGTCTCCTCTCCCTGGGCGCAGCTTCCGCCGACGATCTTTCTGCAGCCAGCCTGTGAAAATCCCGCACTGACAGGCAAAGAGCAGGGCTACGGGAAGATGGCGCCCAAAGCCCTGTACTGGAGACACAAATAGTCTCCAATGCAGGGCTTCATACGCCATCTTCCCAAAGCCCTGCTCTGCCTGCCGGAAGACTATGCAGGCTGGAGCGGTGAGCTGCTGGCTGCAGGGACGAACTGGCATCTGTGCGTCTATTAGATGCCACGGCCAGTTCACCACAGGGGTCCCCCAGTCTGGCTGGGTAAGGTGGGCACGTCCCCTGCCCGCTGTTACGCTGTCCCCCACCGCCCCTCCCTGCCATTCTGCCTGGAACAGAGACATTTATTTGAGGGGGCAAGACATTTATTTGAGGGGACTCTGCCCCCTCTTGCCCCAGGGTTGCCAACCCAATTTCTTATTTTTCCTGGACAAAATGGTCAAAAAATCTGGACACCCCAAGGTTTGGACGGACGGGGGCGGAGTCAGTAGTGCGCTTTTTAGAAAACGTCTTGTGAATTTCAGGAGGAGAGAAACATAGCTGAACCTATGTAGGCACATTTCAGCACTAAGTACACTATGTGGGCACATTTCACCTGTAAATACACTGTGGGCACATTTCACTTGTAAATACACTGTGGGCTCATTTCACCCGTAAATACACTGTGGGCACATTTCACCTGTAAATACACTATGTGGGCACATTTCACCTGTAAATACACTATGTGGGCACATTTCACCTGTAAATACACTATGTGGGCACATTTCACCTGTAAATACACTACGTGGGCACATTTCACCTGTAAATACACTATGTGGGCACATTTCACCTGTAAATACACTATGTGGGCACATTTCACCTGTAAATACACTATGTGGGCACATTTCACCTATAAAGACACTATGTGGGCACATTTCACCTGTAAATACACTATGTGGGCACATTTCACCTGTAAATACACTGTGGGCACATTTCACCTGTAAATACACTATGTGGGCACATTTAACCTGTAAGTACACTATGTGGGCACATTTCACCTGTAAATACACTATGTGGGCACATTTCACCTGTAAATACACTATGTGGGCACATTTCACCTGTAAATACACTATGTGGGCACATTTCACCTGTAAATACACTATGTGGGCACATTTCACCTGTAAATACACTGTGGGCACATTTCACCTGTAAATACACTATGTGGGCACATTTCACCTGTAAGTACACTATGTGGGCACATTTCACCTGTAAATACACTATGTGGGCACATTTCACCTGTAAATACACTATGTGGGCACATTTCACCTGTAAATACACTATGTGGGCACATTTCACCTGTAAGTACACTATACATGTACCTTACAATTAAAACAAAGGTTTTTGTGTGCACCACCAGACTACATAGCTCTAATTTTTATAACATTTTACTTTTGGTCAGATTCACATCTATTACTTTGCCAGCTAGCAGTGTATGTGTGACATGCAGCCCTGCCTTGGCTGTCAGGGCTCTGCACTATGTCAAACATACACACAGCAGCACTGTAAGCATGGGGATTCTGTGCTTCTGGCTGCAGAAGCCATGTATACACAGATCAGATGTCACAGATTAAATTGATTTATAGTACCTGGCTAGCAGGGGGAGAACTAATTCAGAAGGCTTTTCCCAGACAGCACAGCATGCAGCTCTCTTCTGTCGCTGCTACTCTGGATGGAGTTTGTAAGGACGGACTCCGTCGGCTCAGCTGGCAGCCTCTCTCTAATTGACTGGAGAGCGGCACCAGCAAAACAAAAAGAGCCCTTCTGAATGGAGGGTGGAAGGGAATGGAAAAAACGAAGCTCCTGATTGGAGGGTGGAAAAAAGTTGCTGATTGGAGGGCGGGAGGCAAAGAAGCTCCTGATTGGAGGGCGGGAGGCAAAAAAGCTCCTGATTGGAGGGCGGCCACGGGAGGGAAGGGGGAAAAGATGCCTGAAGCTTCTTGCAGCGCACTCACCAGCACCTAAAGACTTGGATTACTATAGCCACGATGCGCGGCAATAAGTACTTGTTTTAACGGACGCATGTCCTAAAAATACGGGCAGTACGGACAGGGGAAATTTAATGTCATATAGACCGACTGCCCGTATTTTGACGGACGGTTGGCAACCCAGTCTTGCCCCCCTAGAGCCTGCCCTGCCTCAAATGCTATATGGGGGAATGCATCCGTGTGCCGGGATTATCGCAGACTCCACAGAAATGCGGTACACTTACTGCATCGAATCCCGTGGATCCATTGCAGTGACAAGTGTGAATGGTTCCTGTTTAAAAATAGGAGCCGTTCCCTGTGGAGCAGAGAACGGACAAAAAATGTCTCTTCATCTGCTCAAGTGGGAACAGAGCTTCATTGTCCCTGTATGCGTGTCCAAACTTAAAGAGGAACTTCATCCTAAACAAACATGCTGTCATTAAGTTACATTAGTTATGTTAATTAAAATAGATAGGTAACTATAGACATCCATGGCTACAATTACTAGGTAATGCCCAATGATGTTGATCCAGGGATTTTATCTGATTGCCATCTGGAGTCGGGAAGGAATTTTTTCCCTTTTGGGGCTAATTGGACCATGCCTTGTAAGGGTTTTTCACCTTCCTCAGGATCAACAGGGATATGTGAGGGAGCAGGCTGGTGTTGTACTTTGTTCTCTGGTTGAACTCGATGGACGTATGTCTTTTTTCAACTCAAATAACTATGTAACTATATATAATCTCTTACCCACCCTGTTTTAAAAGAACAGGCAAATGTTTGTGATGCCATCTTTTTGGTTGAAAGGAGGTGACAGGGAGCATGAGACACAGTTCCAACTGTCCTGATCACCCCTCCCAGCTGCGTGCGCTAGGTAATGAGAACAACAACATCAGAAATCCCGTCATGCTTTGCACAGCATCTGGGGAAAAATGCCCAGGCAGATTTCTTTGATGGGGTGGTGCTTAACGTCTGTGCAGCTAAAAATGAGGCTTGGGTAAGAAAAACATAGTTCTGGTGCTGTGAAACTGTTAAAAAACACCAAGCCTTTTCAGTGCTGCTGAGTAGATTTTTGGTCTGGAGGTTTGCATCAATGGCACATCATTTTCTACAAGGTATGTGGCCAGAACCTCTGAAGTCTCAAACTTACCAGCTTCAGCTCTCTGTTTCCAAGCAGCCAGTTTTCTTTGAATGCATAAATGTTACCGTTAGGAGTGATCAGTATGGCATTTTTATCCTGTAGTGTCTGATTTACTGAGTTCAATTTCCTGAATGTGTAAGCATAGCATACAGTGCCCTGTAAATTTGTTTTACTTGACATAAAGACAGAACATCTCTGCATTTTGTCTTGTGCACTTGTATTACTTGTTTCAGTGTCAATACACATTAAGAAACATCAGGACTTTATTGTGTAATGCGACTACTCGTACCTGCATTTTTCCTTGACTAAACAAGAGGACCTCAGTATAAAACAGCAAAGCAATCCTAGGCACTGTCCGTCTTGTTGCAAAGTTGCCCAAATCTACCTCTGATGTAACACCAGTGGCGCAGCAATAGAGGATGCAGGCGTGCATGAAAAAGGGCACCATGAAAAAAGGGCCCGAGTTGATAACGAAATGGTGCCGGTTATTAACAAAATCTGATAACGATAAACATCGTTGTCAAGCTTTGTTAACTATAAATACCATTGTAAAAATAGACGAGAAATAATAAGAAAAGATATTAACGTTAAATATTGTTACTTAATTCAACAATACAGCTTAACCCAACCCTACCCTTAAACAGAACCCTCCCCTGGTGGTGCCTAAAACTAACCACTCCCCTGGTGGTGCCTAACTCTAACCACCCCCCGGTGGTGCCTAACCCTAACCCCTCCGCCCCGGTGGTGCCTAACCCTAACCATCCCCCTGGTGGTGCCTAACCCTAACCACCCCCCCTGGTGTTGCCTAAAACTAACCACCGCCCCGGTGGTGCCTAACCCTAACCACTCCCCCTAGTGGTGCCTAACCCTAACCACTCCCTCTGCACCCTTTTACACATAGTAACAATAATATCTTTGATAACGTAAAATTTGTAAATATAAACATAATAATATGACAAAAACTATAATGCTGCAAGCTTCTAAAATGATAACATACTTCAAAAACTATAATGTTCTAATGTTGTTAACGATATTTATCACGGCGCCCTTTTTTCCCGTTTTTTTCGCTGTTTTAACGATAATTGCATTAAAGTCTATGGCGACACCCCTTTCGTCCACCCTCAGCCGACGCCCTTTTTCCTGCTACTGGATGCAGAGGTAGTGGCTGGACCAGTGTCCCTAGACCAGAGGGGCCAACTAGGTGCCCCCCCCCCAACCACTTTATTAGTTTTTTATTGGTGCTATGCAGGTAATGATCACCTCTATATGTGCTTTCATTAGTTGTAACTATTAATAGGCTTCTCCCCTCCTCTGCTTACTCCTCTCTGACACTGTGGCTGCCTTCGGCAGGATTTGATGCTCCACACCAACTGTTATGTATAGAGCGCTTGAGAGACCTAATGTAAAATTTGCATTGAGACCCCTAGCTCCTTAGCTATGCCACTGGTAAAAACACTAGATTTCACAAAACTGACAGTCATTTAACACCACTGAATAAAAAATATATTTCTGTAAATATGTTTTCCACAGCTAGGTTGCCTCTATGAGCTAGGCATTATGCTACTTGTACAAAAAGGCAGAATGGATGGCTGACATAAAGGATAACTGTCTGTAACCTAGTAAAACCAAAAAGTTACATATCCATCTAAGAAGAAGGAAGGATCTGGATCCCTTAGGGCTCTTTCACACTAGGAGCTGATCCGTGCGTTATGACGGATCGCTCCTAGGATACGCTTAGAAAGGTAAGATGAAAGTCTATTTGACTTTCATGTTAACTTTCACATTAGACAAAGCGTTCCAGGGTGTTATGTTGTAACGCATCTGGGAGCTTTGAATTGTGCAGCCATGGCGTTTTCCCATCGCGTGAATTAGAACTCTCACCGCTAATCAGCGTCGCACCACATCTTCCCGAAGTCACACCGCAGATCATAAACGCATGCACTAAATCATTTCGTGCATGCGTTTGGTAATGTGAATAAAGAGCCCTTATACCTGGTACGCACAATGCAATTTTCCATCAGATTGACGGTTAAGTCGATCTGATGGAAAAGTGGTCCAATCTGATATCCAATCATTTTTCTAATCGATTTTCTGATCACTTTTGTACAAAATGAATCAGAAAACAGATCAAAAATCAGATTGGACCTGTCAGAAATAATTGATTAACCATCAATCTATGTAAAATTGCATTGTGTGTACCAGGCATTAGAGCCCTGCTGTTCTCATGTCACTTACTTTGGATGGATGGTTCATAACATTGCATTCCACTGTTCAGCATTTCATTTAGATCAATGCTCAAAAGATTTCTGTACAACACTTGTGTTTCTATCGATGCTCAAAAGATTTCTGCTGAAACGTATCAAAATGTAATTTGCCATAAAGGGTAGGAATTGATCACTATGCGGTCAAATTCCAATTAGATAGGGATCGATCAGCTTGACATATCAGTCAATAATCGACTCATGTATGGGCTAGCTTTACAATGATTATGGACCTCTCATAGACAAATGAGTGAATGTTAAGGTGTGCCTGAGATGAGTTAAAATAAGAAATGTACACATACTCCCTCGCATCCTCTTCTGCCACCTGGATCCTCTACTATAGGTCCCGGTAATTCCGTCAGTAATTAATTTCTTCTGTTGCACCACCGAGGCAGGGAGCTTTCTGTGCCTGTGCAGTAGTACTGTGCAGGCACTGAACTCTCAATTGGAAATGTGATGGGGCGCGTGCAGCCGGGTCACACATGCGCACTATGTGCCAATTGGCTGAATTACCGGGACCCACAGTGGAGGATCCAGGTGACGGAGTAGGATAGCAAGGGACCGATCAGCCTGAAGGGAGCTGGTGCAAGCCCCAAGCATGTATAACTTTCTTCTTTTAATAATTCTCAGAATTCCTTTAAAAGCTGGAAGCACTTCTGATTGATAAAAAGTAGTTACCTGTATATACTGATGCTTTCATTTTGAACAGACATGAGAGTTGCTTGTTTTGTGCCAAGCTAAAGATAAGCAGTGGTGTCTTGCTGAGACATATGTATTTCTAAGTTCACTTTTGTGTTGCCGTTACATCATTACTGTTACATTGCTTTAGATCAATTTACAGCTTGCCTGAAGGGAATTTGGTGATTAATTAATTGTTTACTTAAGAGAAAATGGCAGCTAGCGAGATTACTCCATTCATAATGAGTCTGGAGCCTACAACTCATATGGAGTAAAACTGTTTCAATACAACTTTCAATGCAATCTTGCCAGAAATAGAAACATCTTTATGGCTGTGACATAAAGGGAGCAGCTACGTTGGGTACCTGGGTAGCAGAGGCTCAGACAGCAGTGTAGTTCAGGTGAACAGTTCCAAGTAATTGTGGTAGTAATTAACTAGAGAATAATTAACTGATGAGGGAATTCAGATTGCGTGAAAAACAAAATGGAGTGCCTCTGTTACAGGTTACTGTTGTTTGATAGATGAGTTGTAGCTCAGAGAAACAAGATGAGATTGGTGCTGATGAAGAAGCAAAGATAAAATTGCCTTCAAAATAAATTATGGCTTAGAGAATAGAATAGTCTTGCAGGGACAATAACACAAATCAGTTCAGAGGAGCCGCTGTAGGACAGATAGAAGTCAGTTAAAAAAGTTTTTTCAAGACTTCATATTACAGGTTAATGAGACTGCATTGCTGCTCTGACGGGCAGAGAAGTATTTTTATTTTTTACTTTTTCATTTTGTGAAATCCTTGACTCTGCTACTGTTGGTAATTCCTGTACAGATATTTCAACTGCTGACAGGGCCGGTTCTAGACTTTTTGCTGACTTGTGAGAATGCACCCCCCCCCCCCCCCTTGATTTGGAATGTTCAAACAACACCCGACAATTTACTCTGCTTCATTTAATTTTCTTACATGACATGCTGCAGCTCAGCACAATCGCACACTGGTTGGCTGTTAGTCTGTGACAAACAAACTGCTCACCCTCAGCCACTCCATTCCTCCTTAGTCAGGACAACACTGTCACCTCCTCCCTTCTCCTGTGCAAGTCAAATTAAACACTGCTGCTGTCCTGCCTTCCCCCTTCTCACTCACTGTCAGACTCCTCAGGACAGCATAACAAGCTGCTTTTCACCTCGGTCGCTCTCCTCTTGCATCTCCTCCTACACTGACTGCATGCTGCTAGTGTAAACACAGTGCAAACATGCTGCCCCTGTAATCTCTGCGCCTGATGCAAATGTTTCACCTTACTTCATGAGAGAACCGGCCCTGACTGCTGACCAGAGACTACAGTCTCAGAAACGAGGAGTAAGCTTCAAAGAGGATGGTGATTGGTGACACAAAGAAGACTATGCATTACTAGGGCAAACTAATTATCACAGGTATCCGAGATTGATTTCAGTGATCAAAAGAGTCTTGAGACACAATACCATCCATGAATTAAATTGAAAAGCAAAAGTTTCCATCTTTATGACAGGTCAAACTTAGATTGAATGCTCAGTCGGGGATTCTTATCAGAGCTGATAACAGGCAAATTGAGCAGAGAAGAATGAAACAGAGAGCATACTTAAGAGGTTTTTGCAAAAAAAACCTGAATTTAAGGAGGCTTCAGAGTATCTTTAAAGAGAACCAGAGACGAAGCACCCTCGCGTATTTTACTACATTTATCAGTGGGAACATGACAGTAAACACCTACCCTGCTCTCTGTTTCATTCTTCTCTGCTCAATTTGCCTGTTATCAGCTCTGATAAGAATCCCCAACTGAGCATTCAATCTAGGTTTGACCTGGAATCATTATGGCTGAGTCAGTCTTCTGTGAAGTCTTTTCAAGCCCGCCCCTCCTGGCTCAGCTTTCCTGCTTTGCATACTCAGAGCTCTGATGACATGGGAGGGGCTGCTCTGCTGAGAAAGAAGCTCTGAAACAACAGACAAGTGTGGCTGTGTGATCTGCGTGCACTGTGCAGTCGTCATCATTATTATCTGAGCAGTTTCATTCCTATGAGAAACACTTCCTACAGGCAGCCACACAGCATACCAAAATAGTAAAGTTGAAAGCACACAGATGAAAGGCTGCAGCAGCAACCCTGCTTGTCTATAGTTTCATAGAGCCAGAACAACTCATAACCCGGAAGCAGAAGGGATATGAGCCGGCGGCTATATTGGATTTTTCCTGGAGCAATAATGGATAAAAAACACTCAAAAAGGCACACCAGAGCGGCAAAATTATCAGGTAGAGAATTTATTCTTTACAAGCTATCGACTGATATGTTTATTTTGTGTGAATCATTCATCTCTGGTTCCCTTTAAAAGTAACTTGCATAACAATTTGGAACAAGGTGTAGATGAGTAAACATTGCAGGGCAAGGTGGTAGTAGCCAGCCCACTTGATGCTTTGCAATACAATTAAGGCTCATTGAACTGTTAATAGTGAACAGCATGCTGTTGTTTTCAGGAAAGACTCTGTTGTTGACACAATAGATGTAGATACCTTCATTTGATCACAGTGACCCTTTAGCATTTCTATCTTTGGGCCCTCTGCTGACTCCCACGGAGGCAGTTCTGGCTAGAGCTGGACCTGTCAGGAAAAGCCACCAACATCCACAACTCAAAGTGACATCCACTTACAAGAAATCCAAAGAGAACTGATCTTTATTGAAAGGCATTAGTAACAGAGATGCATGCTGTGACACTGACTACACACACTCATACATGTTATTTTTATTTCATGCTGGAAGCTATAACTGAAAAGCATTCTGCAAAGACATCTTCCTAGAGCTGTATGTAATGTATCTCAGAAACATCATATTACCATATTTCTCCCATTAAACTCAGCCAAATAATGTAGCATTCATTGTAACACAACTGGGAAATCTGGGTTTACTGTTGCCTGCAGCATGTCTGATATAGTGATTTAATGATATGTTGTCTTTAAATATACTTTTTATGGTATCTTTAGAGACTTAGTTGATGTATTGTTTAAAGTACTAATGGCAAACACTAACTTATCATTAAATTACCGCATAGTGCACTATACAGATCAATTAGCCCCCACAGCCAAGCTATAAATAAACCCTCAAAGACATACAGTATATGCCACAAGCATTTTATACAATGATTTCGCTAATTGTATTTTGATTGTAGGTGAATCACTTTAGAGCTGGCCATACACTGGCCAATGTGACCAACAGATAGAGATGGCAGAACAGTTCACCAGCGAACTTGGGCTGTTCACAGTTCGCATTTAACATAATTTAAAAAAAATAAAAATAAATGTGCATTTGCATTTAAATGCTCTGCGACCGCCTAACGCCGATGGACAGTTGCAGAGTGGTTCCCCCAGGACCGCCTAATGCCGATTGTCATCAAGTTCTGGGGGACGGAGATTAGCAGGGAATGTCTGCACACATGCACGATCGTTCCCTGCAGCGTCATGGAGCTCTGTGATCAGCCTGACAGCCTGTAATCGAGGCTGGCAGGCTGTTAAGACAAAAAAAAACTTTACATGTACAGTGCTGTGATCTACTGCAGAAGTGTATAGGGGACAGCTCTGTCACTGAGCTTTCCCTTTGAGTGGCAGGGTAACAGATCCCTCTCATAAACTGATGCCTATGAGAGGCGATCTCTGTGATTTGATCTCGGGGAGAGGGAGGAAGGGTGGGAGGCAAAAAAACAGCACAGTTTATTTTAAAAGAGCACATATAAAAAAGAACACATATTAATTTAGAAAAAAAAATTACAAATCACAACAGCAATCAGATCCCAGAAAGCTCTGTTGGTGGGCAGAAAGGGAGGCAAGAATTATTTGGTTACTAAGTTGTATGGCCGTCCAATGCACTGTTAAAGCTGCAGAGTTCAGAATTGTAACAAATGGTCTGGTCACTAGGGGGATGTAAGCCTGTGATCCTCAAGTATTATATAGGAGAGAACAGAGGCGCCAAAAGGATAAAAGGGGTTTTAAAGGAGCTTAAAAGCCAAAAATTTAGTAATTAGAGGAGGAAGTGGTGGACTTACCTCCTCCAAGCAGACACAACACGACTGTACATTCAGTCTATTTATTAACGAACTCCAGATAAAACAAAGCAACGCGTTTCACGGGTCAGCGCCCGCTTCCTCAGGCAATAGAAAAAGGAGTTACAGCATCTAGCAAAACAAACAACACTCGGCACCTCAGAGGTGCCGAGTGTTGTTTGTTTTGCTAGATGCTGTAACTCCTTTTTCTTGCCTTCTTAGCTTGCTCCTAGCTGAATCTTATTGCTATAATAGCGCCCCAGAACAGCTCTTTTCAGAGCTTATCCTGCTCGTGTGATCATATTTTTTTTCTGTGTTTGAAACTGACACTTGTGTTGTTTAGACAGCATTGCTAATTCATAATGTGTGTGTCCCACTGCCAGCAGCCCACCAGCATTCAGCAGCACATTCAATGACTACCTGTGTCTGTGACAGGGAGCTGCACATTGTACTACCCACCCAGTACTGCATTTACCTACTACTAGTACCTGTTGTGTTTAGTTAACCCACCTTGCTGCACATAACTACCTTTTAAGTTGAGTGAACTCACCTCACTGCATATCTACCTTTTCTGTGGAGTGAACTCACCTCACTGCATATAACTACCTTTGTGTTGAGTGAACTCAGCTGACTGCCTACCTGTTGTGTTCAGTGAACTCACCTCACTGCATATATAACTACCTTTGGGTTGAGTGAACTCACCTCACTGCACATAGCTACATTTTGTGTTCAGTGAACTCACCTCACTGCATATATAACTACCTTTGGGTTGAGTGAACTCACCTCACTGCATATAACTACTTGTTGTGTTCAGTGAACTCACCTCACTGCATATATAACTACCTTTGTGTTGAGTGAACTCAGTTGACTGCATCTAACTACCTGTTCTGTTCAGTGAACTCACCTCACTGCATATATAACTACCTTTGGGTTGAGTGAACTCACCGGACTGCATATAGCTACCTTTGGGTTGAGTGAACTCATCTCACTGCACATAGCTACCTTTTGTGTTCAGTGAACTCACCTCACTGCATATCTACCCTTTCTGTTGAGTGAACTCACCTCACTGCATATAACTACTTTTGTGTTGAGTGAACTCAGCTGACTGCATCTAACTACCTGTTGTGTTCAGTGAACTCACCTCACTGCATATATAACTACCTTTGGGTTGAGTGAACTCACCTCACTGCACATAGCTACCTTTTGTGTTCAGTGAACTCACCTCACTGCATATATAACTGCCTTTGGGTTGAGTGAACTCACCTCACTGCACATAGCTACCTTTTGTGTTCAGTGAACTCACCTCACTGCATATATAACTACCTTTGTGTTGAGTGAACGCAGCTGACTGCATCTAACTACCTGTTCTGTTCAGTGAACTCACCTCACTGCATATATAACTACCTTTGGGTTGAGTGAACTCACCTCACTGCATATAGCTACCTTTGGGTTGAGTGAACTCTTCTCACTGCACATAGCTACCTTTTGTGTTCAGTGAACTCACCTCACTGCATATCTATCCTTTCTGTTGAGTGAACTCACCTCACTGCATATAACTACTTTTGTGTTGAGTGAACTCAGCTAGCTGCACATAGCTACCTTTTGTGTTCAGTGAACTCACCTCACTGCATATATAACTACCTTTGGGTTGAGTGAACTCACCTTACTGCGTATGTACCTTTTTCTGTTGAGTGAACTCACCTCACTGCATATAACTACCTTTGTGTTGAGTGAACTCAGCTGACTGCATCTAACTACCTGTTGTGTTCAGTGAACTCACCTCACTGCATATATAACTACCTTTGGGTTGAGTGAACTCACCTCACTGCATATAGCTACCTTTGGGTTGAGTGAACTCATCTTACTGCACATAGCTACCTTTTGTGTTCAGTGAACTCACCTCACTGCATATCTACCCTTTCTGTTCAGTGAACTCACCTCACTGCATATAACTACTTTTGTGTTGAGTGAACTCAGCTGCCTGCATCTAACTACCTGTTGTGTTCAGTGAACTCACCTCACTGCATATATAACTACCTTTGGGTTGAGTGAACTCACCTCACTGCACATAGCTACCTTTTGTGTTCAGTGAACTCACCTCACTGCATATCTACCCTTTCTGTTGAGTGAACTCACCGGACTGCATATAGCTACCTTTGGGTTGAGTGAACTCATCTCACTGCACATAGCTACCTTTTGTGTTCAGTGAACTCACCTCACTGCATATCTACCCTTTCTGTTGAGTGAACTCACCTCACTGCTTATAACTACTTTTGTGTTGAGTGAACTCAGCTGACTGCATCTAACTACCTGTTGTGTTCAGTAAACTCACCTCACTGCATATATAACTACCTTTGGGTTGAGTGAACTCACCTCACTGCACATAGCTACCTTTTGTGTTCAGTGAACTCACCTCACTGCATATATAACTACCTTTGGGTTGAGTGAACTCACCTCACTTCATCTAACTACCTGTTGTGTTCAGTGAACTCACCTCACTGCATATATAACTACCTTTGGGTTGAGTGAACTCACCTCACTGCACATAGCTACCTTTTGTGTTCAGTGAACTCACCTCACTGCATATATAACTACCTTTGGGTTGAGTGAACTCACCTCACTGCATATAACTACCTGTTGTGTTCAGTGAACTCACCTCACTGCATATATAACTGCCTTTGGGTTGAGTGAACGCACCTTACTGCATATCTACCTTTTTCTGTTGAGTGAACTCACCTCACTGCATATAACTACCTTTGTGTTGAGTGAACTCAGCTGACTGCATCTAACTACCTGTTGTGTTCAGTGAACTCACCTCACTGCATATATAACTACCTTTGGGTTGAGTGAACTCATCTCACTGCACATAGCTACCTTTTGTGTTCAGTGAACTCACCTCACTGCATATCTATCCTTTCTGTTGAGTGAACTCACCTCACTGCATATAACTACCTATGGAGTCTATATAGGTATGAACAGCGCTGAGAGTAGTAGTTGGATAATATAAGCTTTAATAGATTGTTATGGTCTGTATATATTCAGTATAGATTTCAAAGCACAAGGTCAAATGTTAAAAATACAGAATTTAAAATCTGTAAAAAGTCTCACAGCATATAGCTAGAGTGCATATATTGCATACACGTACCCTGTATGTGTTTAGGATTAATATTCAATCAAAAAAAATCCCTATTCAAAGGTACAAAAAAAATATAAAATCGCATAGCATGTAATTCAAATCCATATATTGCATACAGTTGTGTTATAAATGGAGTCTATATAGGTATGAACAACTCTGAGAGTAGTAGTTGGATAATATAAGCTTTAATAGATTGTTATGGCTTGTGTATATTCAGGATAGATTTCAAGGCACAAGGTCAAATGCTAAAAATACAGAATTTAAAATCTATAAAAAGTTGCACCGCATATAGCTAGAGTGCGTATAATGCATACACATACCCTGCGTATGTTTAGGATTAATATTCAATCAAAAAAAGATCACTATTCAAAAGTTCAAAATATTTAAAATCGCATAGTACGTAATTCAAATGCATATATTGCATACAGCTAACTGGGTTGTTATAAAAGTTGTAAAAGTTCACACCGCATTGGGAGTATTCACCATAAATTCTGTGACAAAGAATGCAATATTCAGTCTACATTCAACAATCAACCCCCATTCACTCCTGAGCCACCCGATGCTGTTTATGCACAAAAATGTGCTAAGAAAAAAAAAAAAAATTGGTCAGATAATTCTAGGACCAAAATGTCCGAAAGCAGGGGGGGGGGGGGGGGGGGGGGGGGGAGGGAATGATAAATGATGGATATTCTAGCAGTAGAGACTGAGCTTAGAATACTTCTCGTGGTTGCGCTTCAATTGCGCTTGCGGAATTCCGCCGGATGTAGATAATGGTGGATCACAAACTTGATGAACGGATCTTTTCCCTGATCAGCGGGGGTACTCACGCTCCTGCAGCTATCCAGGTGTACAGCGGTTGGTGTCGTCCTGTGCGGGGCTCCGAATGTCCTTGTCCGCAATCCAGGTGCGTATCTTCCGCTGGTTGCAGCGCTCCAGTTCCAGTGTAAGTGCTCCCTGACAGCGTTAGAGCTGTGCAGTGTGACAAGAGTCCTTCCGGATCTGCCTAGACGCCGGTGGTATGCTTCCGGGTATGGATGGTGACGTCACCCTTCTAGCGTGTTCGCAAGCGTTGGGTCTTCTGGTCTGCAGTACCTGATGGCCCTGCTCACACGCTATATCCCTCCAGCTGACGCGTTTCTGCGGTCCCGGCCGCCTTTATCAAAGCTTAATGGAAGTATACCAGTGTCTCAGCAAATCCTGGATATATTGTCTTTTCTGGTCACATGTCTGGTCACATGTCTTTCCCATAATGCACTCCAGTCTTAAAGAGACAGTAGTCCTTTCTCTTCCTCAATCCCTTTGTATTAGTTACATAGTTCTTTGTTTATGGAGGTAACTTAAACACCACTCAAAACGTGGTTTTGACACCATGCATAGGGGCATGAGGCCAGGTTATCACACATGTTGTAAGTTCAATTCCCTCCCGCTTGTACTTTGTCCCATCTTCGGTTTATATATTACACATGCTGATTTATGCATGTGTCCCTACCAGCTCCAAGTGTTAGTGAGGAGGGTAGGAAGGAGGGGGAGGTGGGTGGGAGCGCGGGAAAGGAGTGTGGAGCAGTGGGGGAAAGGGGGGGAGAGAGATTGGGGAGTGGTATGGGAATGGATTGATCGGGGGGTGGGGTACCAGGTGTGGGTGGCACCACAGAAGAGGAGGCGTGTATATAGAATGGAGGGCCCCGGGGTAGGGAGAGTGCCAGATGTAGGTGGCGCCCCCGATGGAGGGAAATCCTGGTGTTATACCTAGGCATCGGATGGATCAGTGCATCGGTGGCTCCACCCCACTCATACTCACAGGAACCCAAACAACTCAAACTCCATGTTCAGTCCCTTTGGTGCCATGGAGTCTAGTTCAAAAATCCAGTATCCTTCCCTACAGGACATTTTTGAGATGTAATCGCCCCCCCTACTGTCCTTGGTCACAATTTCTAACCCCATAAATTTTGTATCCAGGACACTGCACTTGTGATGCCTTTTGTAGTGCTTAGAGAGTGGGTGGCCGTTCCAACCCTTTTCAATATTACGGAGATGTTCATTAATCCTCTCTCTGAGGCACCTCTTCGTCCTCCCTACATATATCTTATCACAGGGGCAAATGATGCTGTAGATTACCCCTTTTGTGTCACATGTTATAAGGTCTCTAATTTTATACTCCGTTTTGCCTGAGTTGATTGTGGTGATCTTACTGTATCCTCTTGTCCTTCGGCAGCATTTGCATCTCCCACAGCGTACAAACCCACCGTTCTTTGTTTTTCTATTCTCTTCTCTTTTGCTATTGGCTGCTGTGGCAATCTTGAGTCCAATTGTGCCTGGTTTCCTGTAAATGAAAGATGGTTTCTCTGGGATAATCTCATTCAGTAGCCTGTCGCCCCTCAGGATATCCCAGTGTTTCTCAATGATTTTCCGGGTTCGTTTACTTTGTATGTTGTATTTTAAACTAATTTTCAAATTGTGCTCCTCAGTGTCCCCCCTTATTCTCTTCTTGAGTAGGTCACTCCTTCCTACTCTGTCCACAGTCTCTCTTGCTCGTCTCAGGATGTCTTCCTCATATCCTTTGTCCTTGAATCTCTGGATCATATCTCCTGCCTCTTTAGTGTACTGAAGATCTTCAGTGCAGTTCCTCTTAATTCTCATTAATTGACCCTTCGGTATGTTACTTAACCAAGGAGGAAAGTGGCAGCTCTGTGCTAATATGTATCCATTAACGTCTGTGGGTTTTGTGTAAGTCTTAGTCTTCAGCTGATTATTCTCCACAAAGATCTCTAAGTCTAAGAAGTGGATGGAGGTCTCACTCACCTCTGCTGTGAATTTTAGTCCCAGCCGATTGTGTCCAATTTCACTCAGAAACATATCTAATGAAGTGCGGTCACCTCTCCATATAAATATGATGTCATCTTCAAACCTCCTCCAAAGGACCAGGTTTGCGCCCGGGCCTTCCGGTCCATATATACATTTAGACTCCCAGTTGGCCATAAATAGATTTGCGTACCCCGGCGCAAACCTGGTCCCCATAGCTGTTCCGCTGATTTGTAGGTAGTGGTCACCATCATAGTCAAATGAGTTGTGAGTGAGGACAAACTGAATGGCATCTAGTAGGAATTTCTTCTGTTCCTCTACTAGAGATGTATCTTGCCCCAGGAAATTTTCCACTCCTCTTAGTCCTTCCTCATGTTCTATGATAGTGTACAGTGAGGTGACATCTAGTGTTCCCATCAACCAATTATTTTCCCACTCGAGGTCTTCCAGGATATTAAGAACGTGCCTCGTGTCTTCTAAAAAGGCTGGAGTGCTTTTCACATACTTCTGCAGGAAATTGTCAATGTATCTTGAGAGGTTGGAGTTGTTTGAGCCAATCCCTGAGATGATCGGGCGCCCAGGTGGATTTGAGAGCCCTTTATGTATCTTGGGCAAATGATAAAAGATTGCTGTTCTGGGGTGTGGTATATTGATGAATTCGAGTTCCTTCCTATTCAGGATCCCCTTGTCATAAGCTTCTTTGGTAAGGGTCCTCAGTTCCTTCATATATTCATTCTTTGGGTCCCTTCTCAATCTTATATAGGTTCTCTCGTCATCTAGGAGTCTCTTAGCCTCCCTCATGTAGTCCTCTTGGTCCTGTATCACTATGCCCCCCCCCTTTGTCTGCAGGGCGTATCGCTACATTTTTTTCCCTCTGGAGATCTTTGAGGGCCTGTGTTTCCAATGCACTGAGGTTATTTAGGCTTTTATCATTCCGTGGTCTCAATCTTTTCAGATCTCTACCCACTAGGTTCTCAAATGTCCTCATTTCTTTACTCATCTCTTCAATGGGGTAAAATTTGGACCTGTTCTTCAGGGTAGTGTGTTGGAAGGCGTCGCTTTCTGTGTTCTTTCTTGTTTCTGATTTGTTCTTCATGAAGTATTTCTTCAGGCATAGTTTCCTCACATACTTCTTTATGTCAATATAGGTTTCGAATTTATTAGTTCCCTGTGTTGGTGCGAACTTCAATCCTTTGGAGAGTAGGCCCTTTTCTGCCTCTGTGAGCTCCTGTTTGCTTAAATTGAAGATGCCCATTTCACGTTCAGTTTTCCCCATTGGTGATGCTATCTTCTGGGCCCTTTTTCCTTTCCGCCTCCCCCCCCCTGCATCCCCTCCTACTCTTCCATCCCCTAAAAAATACCTATCGAGTGTGTTTGGGTCTGAGTTCATGTGGGTCTTCCTCCCTGGTTTTGAATGCGCACCTTTGGGGTATTGTGTCTTCGGCTTTCTTCTCATACTCCTCTGTGTGGCCCCTGAGTCTTCTCCCCCCCCACCTCCAGTACCAGCTCCCCGTGTGACCGCACCTCTTGTTTCTGTTGCATCTTGCAGGCAGGAGAACCTGTTTCGGGTAATTACATTGTAGGGGACTCCATTCCTGTCATCCTTGTGGGGATTGGGATTCTGTTTCCTATTCCTTGGCGATGTCACTCGTATTTCTGATTGGGGGTCTCTTTTCGTACCTCTTTTGATGTTGCCCTTGTGCTTTTTTTCTTCTTTCTCTTTGGTGTTCTCTTTGTATCCTGAGCCCCTAGATTTGCGTTTCCCCTCAAGTTCGTCTAACCCCTTCGATTGTCCTTTGTTCTGGTCCTGAGCTGGTCCACCCACAGTGGTTTCTTCATAGTCTTGTTCGTCCCAGTCTGCTATATCGTCTTCCGATACAGTTTCCTCTATTGCTGCACCACCCCACGCTCCAGGTTCTTCTGTATTACTTCCTGTGCAGTAGGAGTTCCTCGTCTCTGTATTGGTGTCTACTTCTATGTCAGAATCTTCACTATGTACAAATCCAGTTTGATCTAGTGTTTCATAGGAAACTAGAGTGTCTTGTGAGATCTCATGTACACTCCATGCACACTCTTCTTTCTCCGATGTTCTGTGTGTTTGTTCCAGGCTGTGGGTGGGGATGGAATCCCTGATGAACTTTTTCCTCTTTTTTTCCACGATTTCTTTCTCTAGGGTGACAAGCCTTTGTTTGATGTTTCTTTCTAATCCTTGATATTCCTTCATATGCTTATAGGGTATTATGTCCTTCCTCAGGTCTCTTAGCTAATTATTGATTGAGATACATTGTCCCTTCCTGATATCCCTCACAAATGAGACCACCTGTAATGAGAAATCGTGAAACATCTTGTCCCACTCTTCTTGTGCTACTGGGCTTGTTAAGTCGGCCGCTAGCTGTTTGTATATGGTGAGGCCCACTGGGCTAATTTCCCATAATAGGTATTGGTCGAGGGTCGCAACTTCCCATGAGTTCTTTGTTTCCTTAATGAGAAGTTTCTCTAGGTTCCTTACATTATAGATCATATCTTCTATTTGTATTTCCTTTTCTTCATTGTAGTTCTCACTATTGAAGAAGGTTTTAATCCTTGCATCCCTGTTGGTCCTGTATGACCAGATATCCTCATCCACACCACTAGCAGCCATCATCCCTTGGGATTCGTAGTGTTAAAGAAGTTTTAAAAAGGTGGAGAGGCGCTTAGGTGGTATGGGAGTACAGATGGGGATAGTGTGGTTCTTTTCACCCGCTGCTGTTCACTGGCCAGGGGTTCCCAGCCACCTCTGGTTGTGTTATAAATGGAGTCTATATAGGTATGAACAGCGCTGAGAGTAGTAGTTGGATAATATAAGCTTTAATAGATTGTTATGGTCTGTATATATTCAGGATAGATTTCAAAGCACAAGGTCAAATGTTAAAAATACAGAATTTAAAATCTGTAAAAAGTCTCACAGCATATAGCTAGAGTGCATATATTGCATACACTTACCCTGTATGTGTTTAGGATTAATATTCAATCAAAAAAATCCCTATTCAAAGGTACAAAAAATATATAAAATCGCATAGCATGTAATTCAAATCCATATATTGCATACAGTTGTGTTATAAATGGAGTCTATATAGGTATGAACAACTCTGAGAGTAGTAGTTGGATAATATAAGCTTTAATAGATTGTTATGGCTTGTGTATATTCAGGATAGATTTCAAGGCACAAGGTCAAATGCTAAAAATACAGAATTTAAAATCTATAGAGAGAGGGTTAATGAACATCTCCGTAATATTGAAAAGGGTTGGAACGGCCACCCACTCTCTAAGCACTACAAAAGGCATCACAAGTGCAGTGTCCTGGATACAAAATTTATGGGGTTAGAAATTGTGACCAAGGACAGTAGGGGGGACGATTACATCTCAAAATTGTCCTGTAGGGAAGGATACTGGATTTTTGAACTAGACTCCATGGCACCAAAGGGACTGAACATGGAGTTTGAGTTGTTTGGGTTCCTGTGAGTATGGGTGGGGTGGAGCCACCAATGCACTGATCAATCCGATGCCTAGGTATAACACCAGGATTTCCCTCCATCGGGGGCGCCACCTACATCTGGCACTCTCCCTACCCCGGGGCCCTCCATTCTATATACACGCCTCCTCTTCTGTGGTGCCACCCACACCTGGTACCCCACCCCCCCGATCAATCCATTCCCATACCACTCCCCAATCTCTCTCCCCCCCTTTCCCCCACTGCTCCACACTCCTTTCCCCCGCTCCCACCCACCTCCCCCTCCTTCCTACCCTCCTCACTAACACTTGGAGCTGGTAGGGACACATGCATAAATCAGCATGTGTAATATATAAACCGAAGATGGGACAAAGTACAAGCGGGGGGGAATTGAACTTACAACATGTGTGATAACCTGGCCTCATGCCCCTATGCATGGTGTCAAAACCACGTTTTGAGTGGTGTTTAAGTTACCTCCATAAACAAAGAACTATGTAACTAATACAAAGGGATTGAGGAAGAGAAAGGACTACTGTCTCTTTAAGACTGGAGTGCATTATGGGAAAGACATGTGACCAGACATGTGACCAGAAAAGACAAGATATCCAGGATTTGCTGAGACACTGGTATACTTCCATTAAGCTTTGATAAAGGCGGCCGGGACCGCAGAAACGCTTCAGCTGGAGGGATATAGCGTGTGAGCAGGGCCATCAGGTACTGCAGACCAGAAGACCCAACGCTTGCGAACACGCTAGAAGGGTGACGTCACCATCCATACCCGGAAGCATACCACCGGCGTCTAGGCAGATCCGGAAGGACTCTTGTCACACTGCACAGCTCTCACGCTGTCAGGGAGCACTTACACTGGAACTGGAGCGCTGCAACCAGCGGAAGATACGCACCTAGATTGCGGACAAGGACATTCGGAGCCCCGCACAGGACGACACCAACCGCTGTACACCTGGATAGCTGCAGGAGCGTGAGTACCCCCGCTGATCGGGGAAAAGATCCGTTCATCAAGTTTGTGATCCACCATTATCTACATCCGGTGGAATTCTGCAAGCGCAATTGAAGCGCAACCACGAGAAGTACTCTAAGCTCAGTCTCTACTGCTAGAATATCCATCATTTATAATTCCCCCCCCCCCCCCTGCTTTCGGACATTTTGCATAAACAGCATTGGGTGGCTCAGGAGTGAATGGGGGTTGAATGGGGGTTGATTGTTGAATGTAGACTGAATATTGCATTCTTTGTCACAGAATTTATGGTAACTACTCCCAATGCGGTGTGAACTTTTACAACTTTTATAACAACCCAGTTAGCTGTATGCAATATATGCATTTGAATTACGTACTATGCTATTTTAAATATTTTGAACTTTTGAATAGTGATCTTTTTTTGATTGAATATTAATCCTAAACATACGCAGGGTATGTGTATGCATTATACGCACTCTAGCTATATGCGGTGCAACTTTTTATAGATTTTAAATTCTGTATTTTTAGCATTTGACCTTGTGCCTTGAAATCTATCCTGAATATACACAAGCCATAACAATCTATTAAAGCTTATATTATCCAACTACTACTCTCAGAGTTGTTCATACCTATATAGACTCCATTTATAACACAACTGTATGCAATATATGGATTTGAATTACATGCTATGCGATTTTATATATTTTTTGTACCTTTGAATAGGGATTTTTTTGATTGAATATTAATCCTAAACACATACAGGGTACGTGTATGCAATATATGCACTCTAGCTATATGCTGTGAGACTTTTTACAGATTTTAAATTCTGTATTTTTAACATTTGACCTTGTGCTTTGAAATCTATCCTGAATATATACAGACCATAACAATCTATTAAAGCTTATATTATCCAACTACTACTCTCAGCGCTGTTCATACCTATATAGACTCCATTTATAACACAACCAGAGGTGGTTGGGAACCCCTGGCCAGTGAACAGCAGCGGGTGAAAAGAACCACACTATCCCCATCTGTACTCCCATACCACCTAAGCGCCTCTCCACCTTTTTAAAGCATATAACTACCTGTTGTGTTCAGTGAACTCTCCTCACCTTTGGGTTGAGTGAACTCACCTTACTGCATATCTACCTTTTTCTGTTGAGTGAACTCACCTCACTGCATATAACTACCTTTGTGTTGAGTGAACTCAGCTGACTGCATCTAACTACCTGTTGTGTTCAGTGAACTCACCTCACTGCATATATAACTACCTTTGGGTTGAGTGAACTCACCTCACTGCACATAGCTACCTTTTGTGTTCAGTGAACTCACCTCACTGCATATATAACTACCTTTGAATTGAGTGAACTCACCTCACGGCATATCTACCTTTTCTGTTGAGTGAACTCACCTCACTGCATATAACTACCTTTGTGTTGAGTGAACTCAGCTGACTGCATCTAACTACCTGTTGTGTTCAGTGAACTCACCTCACTGCATATATAACTACCTTTGGGTTGAGTGAACTCACCTCACTGCACATAGCTACCTTTTGTGTTCAGTGAACTCACCTCACTGCATATATATCTACCTTTGGGTTGAGTGAACTCACCTCACTGCACATAGCTACCTTTTGTGTTCAGTGAACTCACCTCATTGCATATCTACCTTTTCTGTTGAGTGAAATCACCTCACTGCATATAACTACCTTTGTGTTGAGTGAACTCAGCTGACTGCATCTAACTACCTGTTGTGTTCAGTGAACTCACCTCCATGCATATATAACTACCTTTGGGTTGAGTGAACTCACCTCACTGCATATAGCTACCTTTTGTGTTCAGTGAACTCACCTCACTGCATATATAACTGCCTTTGGGTTGAGTGAACTCACCTCACTGCACATAGCTACCTTTTGTGTTCAGTGAACTCACCTCATTGCATATCTACCTTTTCTTTTGAGTGAACTCACCTCACTGCACATAACTACCTTTGTGTTGAGTGAACTCAGCTGGCTGCATCTAACTGCCTGTTGTGTTAAGTGAACTCACCTCACTGCATATATAACTACCTTTGTGTTGAGTGAACTCAGCTGACTGCATCTAACTACCTGTTGTGTTCAGTGAACTCACCTCACTGCATATATAACTACCTTTGGGTTGAGTGAACTCACCTCACTGCACATAGCTACCTTTTGTGTTCAGTGAACTCACCTCACTGCATATATAACTACCTTTGAATTGAGTGAACTCACCTCACGGCATATCTACCTTTTCTGTTGAGTGAACTCACCTCACTGCATATAACTACCTTTGTGTTGAGTGAACTCAGCTGACTGCATCTAACTGCCTGTTGTGTTCAGTGAACTCACCTTACTGCATATATAACTTACCTTTGGGTTGAGTGAACTCACCTCACTGCACATAGCTACCTTTTGTGTTCAGTGAACTCACCTCACTGCATATATAACTACCTTTGGGTTGAGTGAACTCAGCTGACTGCATCTAACTACCTGTTGTGTTCAGTGAACTCACCTCACTGCATATATAACTACCTTTGGGTTGAGTGAACTCACCTCACTGCACATAGCTACCTTTTGTGTTCAGTGAACTCACCTCACTGCATATATATCTACCTTTGGGTTGAGTGAACTCACCTCACTGCACATAGCTACCTTTTGTGTTCAGTGAACTCACCTCATTGCATATCTACCTTTTCTGTTGAGTGAAATCACCTCACTGCATATAACTACCTTTGTGTTGAGTGAACTCAGCTGACTGCATCTAACTACCTGTTGTGTTCAGTGAACTCACCTCCATGCATATATAACTACCTTTGGGTTGAGTGAACTCACCTCACTGCATATAGCTACCTTTTGTGTTCAGTGAACTCACCTCACTGCATATATAACTGCCTTTGGGTTGAGTGAACTCACCTCACTGCACATAGCTACCTTTTGTGTTCAGTGAACTCACCTCATTGCATATCTACCTTTTCTTTTGAGTGAACTCACCTCACTGCACATAACTACCTTTGTGTTGAGTGAACTCAGCTGGCTGCATCTAACTGCCTGTTGTGTTAAGTGAACTCACCTCACTGCATATATAACTACCTTTGTGTTGAGTGAACTCAGCTGACTGCATCTAACTACCTGTTGTGTTCAGTGAACTCACCTCACTGCATATATAACTACCTTTGGGTTGAGTGAACTCACCTCACTGCACATAGCTACCTTTTGTGTTCAGTGAACTCACCTCACTGCATATATAACTACCTTTGAATTGAGTGAACTCACCTCACGGCATATCTACCTTTTCTGTTGAGTGAACTCACCTCACTGCATATAACTACCTTTGTGTTGAGTGAACTCAGCTGACTGCATCTAACTGCCTGTTGTGTTCAGTGAACTCACCTTACTGCATATATAACTTACCTTTGGGTTGAGTGAACTCACCTCACTGCACATAGCTACCTTTTGTGTTCAGTGAACTCACCTCACTGCATATATAACTACCTTTGGGTTGAGTGAACTCTCCTCACTGCATATATAACTACCTTTGGGTTGAGTGAACTCACCTTACTGCATATCTACCTTTTTCTGTTGAGTGAACTCACCTCACTGCATATATAACTACCTTTGTGTTGAGTGAACTCACCTGACTGCATATCTACCTTTTCTGTTGAGTGAACTCAGCTCACTGCATATAACTACCTATGTGTTGAGTGAACTCAGCTGACTGCATCTAACTACCTGTTGTGTTCAGTGAACTCACCTCACTGCATATATAACTACCTTTGGGTTGAATGAACTCACCTCATTGCATATCTACCTTTTCTGTTGAGTGAACTCAGCTCACTGCATATAACTACCTATGTGTTGAGTGAACTCAGCTGACTGCATCTAACTACCTGTTGTGTTCAGTGAACTCACCTCACTGCATATATAACTACCTTTGGGTTGAGTGAACTCACCTCACTTAATATAGCTACCTTTTGTGTTCAGTGAACTCACCTCACTGCATATATAACTACCTTTGGGTTGAGTGAACTCACCTCACTGCACATAGCTACATTTTGTGTTCAGTGAACTCACCTCACTGCATATATAACTACCTTTGGGTTGGGTGAACTCACCTCACTGCATATCTACCTTTTCTGTTGAGTGAACTCAGCTCACTGCATATAACTACCTATGTGTTGAGTGAACTCAGCTGACTGCATCTAACTACCTGTTGTGTTCAGTGAACTCACCTCACTGCATATATAACTACCTTTGGGTTGAGTGAACTCACCTCACTGCACATAGCTACCTTTTGTGTTCAGTGAACTCACCTCACTGCATATATATCTACCTTTGGGTTAAATGAACTCACCTCACTGCACATAGCTACCTTTTGTGTTCAGTGAACTCACCTCATTGCATCTCTACCTTTTCTGTTGAGTGAACTCACCTCACTGCATATAACTACCTTTGTGTTGAGTGAACTCAGCTGACTGCATCTAACTACCTGTTGTGTTCAGTGAACTCACCTCCATGCATATATAACTACCTTTGGGTTGAGTGAACTCACCTCACTGCATATAGCTACCTTTTGTGTTCAGTGAACTCACCTCACTGCATATATAACTGCCTTTGGGTTGAGTGAACTCACCTCACTGCACATAGCTACCTTTTGTGTTCAGTGAACTCACCTCATTGCATATCTACCTTTTCTTTTGAGTGAACTCACCTCACTGCATATAACTACCTTTGGGTTGAGTGAACTCACCTTACTGCATATCTACCTTTTTCTGTTGAGTGAACTCACCTCACTGCATATATAACTACCTTTGGGCTGAGTGAACTCACCTCACTGCATATAACTACCTTTGTGTTGAGTGAACTCAGCTGACTGCATCTAACTACCTGTTGTGTTCAGTGAACTCACCTCACTGCATATATAACTACCTTTGGGTTGAGTGAACTCACCTCACTGCATATAGCTACCTTTTGTGTTCAGTGAACTCACCTCACTGCATATATAACTACCTTTGGGTTGAGTGAACTCACCTCACTGCACATAGCTACATTTTGTGTTCAGTGAACTCACCTCACTGCATATATAACTACCTTTGGGTTGGGTGAACTCACCTCACTGCATATCTACCTTTTCTGTTGAGTGAACTCACCTCACTGCATATAACTACCTTTGTGTTGAGTGAACTCAGCTGACTGCATCTAACTGCCTGGGTCTGAGTTCATGTGGGTCTTCCTCCCTGGTTTTGAATGCGCACCTTTGGGGTATTGTGTCTTCGGCTTTCTTCTCATACTCCTCTGTGTGGCCCCTGAGTCTTCTCCCCCCCCCACCTCCAGTACCAGCTCCCCGTGTGACCGCACCTCTTGTTTCTGTTGCATCTTGCAGGCAGGAGAACCTGTTTCGGGTAATTACATTGTAGGGGACTCCATTCCTGTCATCCTTGTGGGGATTGGGATTCTGTTTCCTATTCCTTGGCGATGTCACTCGTATTTCTGATTGGGGGTCTCTTTTCGTACCTCTTTTGATGTTGCCCTTGTGCTTTTTTTCTTCTTTCTCTTTGGTGTTCTCTTTGTATCCTGAGCCCCTAGATTTGCGTTTCCCCTCAAGTTCGTCTAACCCCTTCGATTGTCCTTTGTTCTGGTCCTGAGCTGGTCCACCCACAGTGGTTTCTTCATAGTCTTGTTCGTCCCAGTCTGCTATATCGTCTTCCGATACAGTTTCCTCTATTGCTGCACCACCCCACGCTCCAGGTTCTTCTGTATTACTTCCTGTGCAGTAGGAGTTCCTCGTCTCTGTATTGGTGTCTACTTCTATGTCAGAATCTTCACTATGTACAAATCCAGTTTGATCTAGTGTTTCATAGGAAACTAGAGTGTCTTGTGAGATCTCATGTACACTCCATGCACACTCTTCTTTCTCCGATGTTCTGTGTGTTTGTTCCAGGCTGTGGGTGGGGATGGAATCCCTGATGAACTTTTTCCTCTTTTTTTCCACGATTTCTTTCTCTAGGGTGACAAGCCTTTGTTTGATGTTTCTTTCTAATCCTTGATGTTCCTTCATATGCTTATAGGGTATTATGTCCTTCCTCAGGTCTCTTAGCTAATTATTGATTGAGATACATTGTCCCTTCCTGATATCCCTCACAAATGAGACCACCTGTAATGAGAAATCGTGAAACATCTTGTCCCACTCTTCTTGTGCTACTGGGCTTGTTAAGTCGGCCGCTAGCTGTTTGTATATGGTGAGGCCCACTGGGCTAATTTCCCATAATAGGTATTGGTCGAGGGTCGCAACTTCCCATGAGTTCTTTGTTTCCTTAATGAGAAGTTTCTCTAGGTTCCTTACATTATAGATCATATCTTCTATTTGTATTTCCTTTTCTTCATTGTAGTTCTCACTATTGAAGAAGGTTTTAATCCTTGCATCCCTGTTGGTCCTGTATGACCAGATATCCTCATCCACACCACTAGCAGCCATCATCCCTTGGGATTCGTAGTGTTAAAGAAGTTTTAAAAAGGTGGAGAGGCGCTTAGGTGGTATGGGAGTACAGATGGGGATAGTGTGGTTCTTTTCACCCGCTGCTGTTCACTGGCCAGGGGTTCCCAACCACCTCTGGTTGTGTTATAAATGGAGTCTATATAGGTATGAACAGCGCTGAGAGTAGTAGTTGGATAATATAAGCTTTAATAGATTGTTATGGTCTGTATATATTCAGCATAGATTTCAAAGCACAAGGTCAAATGTTAAAAATACAGAATTTAAAATCTGTAAAAAGTCTCACAGCATATAGCTAGAGTGCATATATTGCATACACTTACCCTGTATGTGTTTAGGATTAATATTCAATCAAAAAAATCCCTATTCAAAGGTACAAAAAATATATAAAATCGCATAGCATGTAATTCAAATCCATATATTGCATACAGTTGTGTTATAAATGGAGTCTATATAGGTATGAACAACTCTGAGAGTAGTAGTTGGATAATATAAGCTTTAATAGATTGTTATGGCTTGTGTATATTCAGGATAGATTTCAAGGCACAAGGTCAAATGCTAAAAATACAGAATTTAAAATCTATAGAGAGAGGGTTAATGAACATCTCCGTAATATTGAAAAGGGTTGGAACGGCCACCCACTCTCTAAGCACTACAAAAGGCATCACAAGTGCAGTGTCCTGGATACAAAATTTATGGGGTTAGAAATTGTGACCAAGGACAGTAGGGGGGACGATTACATCTCAAAATTGTCCTGTAGGGAAGGATACTGGATTTTTGAACTAGACTCCATGGCACCAAAGGGACTGAACATGGAGTTTGAGTTGTTTGGGTTCCTGTGAGTATGGGTGGGGTGGAGCCACCGATGCACTGATCAATCCGATGCCTAGGTATAACACCAGGATTTCCCTCCATCGGGGGCGCCACCTACATCTGGCACTCTCCCTACCCCGGGGCCCTCCATTCTATATACACGCCTCCTCTTCTGTGGTGCCACCCACACCTGGTACCCCACCCCCCCGATCAATCCATTCCCATACCACTCCCCAATCTCTCTCCCCCCCTTTCCCTCACTGCTCCACACTCCTTTCCCCCGCTCCCACCCACCTCCCCCTCCTTCCTACCCTCCTCACTAACACTTGGAGCTGGTAGGGACACATGCATAAATCAGCATGTGTAATATATAAACCGAAGATGGGACAAAGTACAAGGGGGGGGAATTGAACTTACAACATGTGTGATAACCTGGCCTCATGCCCCTATGCATGGTGTCAAAACCACGTTTTGAGTGGTGTTTAAGTTACCTCCATAAACAAAGAACTATGTAACTAATACAAAGGGATTGAGGAAGAGAAAGGACTACTGTCTCTTTAAGACTGGAGTGCATTATGGGAAAGACATGTGACCAGACATGTGACCAGAAAAGACAAGATATCCAGGATTTGCTGAGACACTGGTATACTTCCATTAAGCTTTGATAAAGGCGGCCGGGACCGCAGAAACGCTTCAGCTGGAGGGATATAGCGTGTGAGCAGGGCCATCAGGTACTGCAGACCAGAAGACCCAACGCTTGCGAACACGCTAGAAGGGTGACGTCACCATCCATACCCGGAAGCATACCACCGGCGTCTAGGCAGATCCGGAAGGACTCTTGTCACACTGCACAGCTCTCACGCTGTCAGGGAGCACTTACACTGGAACTGGAGCGCTGCAACCAGCGGAAGATACGCACCTAGATTGCGGACAAGGACATTCGGAACCCCGCACAGGACGACACCAACCGCTGTACACCTGGATAGCTGCAGGAGCGTGAGTACCCCCGCTGATCGGGGAAAAGATCCGTTCATCAAGTTTGTGATCCACCATTATCTACATCCGGTGGAATTGTGCAAGCGCAATTGAAGCGCAACCACGAGAAGTACTCTAAGCTCAGTCTCTACTGCTAGAATATCCATCATTTATAATTCCCCCCCCCCCCCCCCTGCTTTCGGACATTTTGCATAAACAGCATTGGGTGGCTCAGGAGTGAATGGGGGTTGAATGGGGGTTGATTGTTGAATGTAGACTGAATATTGCATTCTTTGTCACAGAATTTATGGTGAATACTCCCAATGCGGTGTGAACTTTTACAACTTTTATAACAACCCAGTTAGCTGTATGCAATATATGCATTTGAATTACGTACTATGCTATTTTAAATATTTTGAACTTTTGAATAGTGATCTTTTTTTGATTGAATATTAATCCTAAACATACGCAGGGTATGTGTATGCATTATACGCACTCTAGCTATATGCGGTGCAACTTTTTATAGATTTTAAATTCTGTATTTTTAGCATTTGACCTTGTGCCTTGAAATCTATCCTGAATATACACAAGCCATAACAATCTATTAAAGCTTATATTATCCAACTACTACTCTCAGAGTTGTTCATACCTATATAGACTCCATTTATAACACAACTGTATGCAATATATGGATTTGAATTACATGCTATGCGATTTTATATATTTTTTGTACCTTTGAATAGGGATTTTTTTGATTGAATATTAATCCTAAACACATACAGGGTACGTGTATGCAATATATGCACTCTAGCTATATGCTGTGAGACTTTTTACAGATTTTAAATTCTGTATTTTTAACATTTGACCTTGTGCTTTGAAATCTATCCTGAATATATACAGACCATAACAATCTATTAAAGCTTATATTATCCAACTACTACTCTCAGCGCTGTTCATACCTATATAGACTCCATTTATAACACAACCAGAGGTGGTTGGGAACCCCTGGCCAGTGAACAGCAGCGGGTGAAAAGAACCACACTATCCCCATCTGTACTCCCATACCACCTAAGCGCCTCTCCACCTTTTTAAAGCATATAACTACCTGTTGTGTTCAGTGAACTCTCCTCACCTTTGGGTTGAGTGAACTCACCTTACTGCATATCTACCTTTTTCTGTTGAGTGAACTCACCTCACTGCATATAACTACCTTTGTGTTGAGTGAACTCAGCTGACTGCATCTAACTACCTGTTGTGTTCAGTGAACTCACCTCACTGCATATATAACTACCTTTGGGTTGAGTGAACTCACCTCACTGCACATAGCTACCTTTTGTGTTCAGTGAACTCACCTCACTGCATATATATCTACCTTTGGGTTGAGTGAACTCACCTCACTGCACATAGCTACCTTTTGTGTTCAGTGAACTCACCTCATTGCATATCTACCTTTTCTGTTGAGTGAACTCACCTCACTGTATATAACTACCTTTGTGTTGAGTGAACTCAGCTGACTGCATCTAACTACCTGTTGTGTTCAGTGAACTCACCTCCATGCATATATAACTACCTTTGGGTTGAGTGAACTCACCTCACTGCATATAGCTACCTTTTGTGTTCAGTGAACTCACCTCACTGCATATATAACTGCCTTTGGGTTGAGTGAACTCACCTCACTGCACATAGCTACCTTTTGTGTTCAGTGAACTCACCTCATTGCATATCTACCTTTTCTTTTGAGTGAACTCACCTCACTGCACATAACTACCTTTGTGTTGAGTGAACTCAGCTGGCTGCATCTAACTGCCTGTTGTGTTAAGTGAACTCACCTCACTGCATATATAACTACCTTTGTGTTGAGTGAACTCAGCTGACTGCATCTAACTACCTGTTGTGTTCAGTGAACTCACCTCACTGCATATATAACTACCTTTGGGTTGAGTGAACTCACCTCACTGCACATAGCTACCTTTTGTGTTCAGTGAACTCACCTCACTGCATATATAACTACCTTTGAATTGAGTGAACTCACCTCACGGCATATCTACCTTTTCTGTTGAGTGAACTCACCTCACTGCATATAACTACCTTTGTGTTGAGTGAACTCAGCTGACTGCATCTAACTGCCTGTTGTGTTCAGTGAACTCACCTCACTGCATATATAACTTACCTTTGGGTTGAGTGAACTCACCTCACTGCACATAGCTACCTTTTGTGTTCAGTGAACTCACCTCACTGCATATATAACTACCTTTGGGTTGAGTGAACTCTCCTCACTGCATATATAACTACCTTTGGGTTGAGTGAACTCACCTTACTGCATATCTACCTTTTTCTGTTGAGTGAACTCACCTCACTGCATATATAACTACCTTTGTGTTGAGTGAACTCACCTGACTGCATATAACTACCTGTTGTGTTCAGTGAACTCACCTCACTGCATATATAACTACCTTTGGGTTGAATGAACTCACCTCATTGCATATCTACCTTTTCTGTTGAGTGAACTCAGCTCACTGCATATAACTACCTATGTGTTGAGTGAACTCAGCTGACTGCATCTAACTACCTGTTGTGTTCAGTGAACTCACCTCACTGCATATATAACTACCTTTGGGTTGAGTGAACTCACCTCACTTAATATAGCTACCTTTTGTGTTCAGTGAACTCACCTCACTGCATATATAACTACCTTTGGGTTGAGTGAACTCACCTCACTGCACATAGCTACATTTTGTGTTCAGTGAACTCACCTCACTGCATATATAACTACCTTTGGGTTGGGTGAACTCACCTCACTGCATATCTACCTTTTCTGTTGAGTGAACTCAGCTCACTGCATATAACTACCTATGTGTTGAGTGAACTCAGCTGACTGCATCTAACTACCTGTTGTGTTCAGTGAACTCACCTCACTGCATATATAACTACCTTTGGGTTGAGTGAACTCACCTCACTGCACATAGCTACCTTTTGTGTTCAGTGAACTCACCTCACTGCATATATATCTACCTTTGGGTTAAATGAACTCACCTCACTGCACATAGCTACCTTTTGTGTTCAGTGAACTCACCTCATTGCATATCTACCTTTTCTGTTGAGTGAACTCACCTCACTGCATATAACTACCTTTGTGTTGAGTGAACTCAGCTGACTGCATCTAACTACCTGTTGTGTTCAGTGAACTCACCTCCATGCATATATAACTACCTTTGGGTTGAGTGAACTCACCTCACTGCATATAGCTACCTTTTGTGTTCAGTGAACTCACCTCACTGCATATATAACTGCCTTTGGGTTGAGTGAACTCACCTCACTGCACATAGCTACCTTTTGTGTTCAGTGAACTCACCTCATTGCATATCTACCTTTTCTTTTGAGTGAACTCACCTCACTGCATATAACTACCTTTGTGTTGAGTGAACTCAGCTGACTGCATCTAACTGCCTGTTGTGTTCAGTGAACTCACCTCACTGCATATATAACTACCTTTGGGTTGAGTGAACTCACCTCACTGCACATAGCTACCTTTTGTGTTCAGTGAACTCACCTCACTGCATATATAACTACCTTTGGGTTGAGTGAACTCTCCTCACTGCATATATAACTACCTTTGGGTTGAGTGAACTCACCTTACTGCATATCTACCTTTTTCTGTTGAGTGAACTCACCTCACTGCATATATAACTACCTTTGGGCTGAGTGAACTCACCTCACTGCATATAACTACCTTTGTGTTGAGTGAACTCAGCTGACTGCATCTAACTACCTGTTGTGTTCAGTGAACTCACCTCACTGCATATATAACTACCTTTGGGTTGAGTGAACTCACCTCACTGCATATAGCTACCTTTTGTGTTCAGTGAACTCACCTCACTGCATATATAACTACCTTTGGGTTGAGTGAACTCACCTCACTGCACATAGCTACATTTTGTGTTCAGTGAACTCACCTCACTGCATATATAACTACCTTTGGGTTGGGTGAACTCACCTCACTGCATATCTACCTTTTCTGTTGAGTGAACTCACCTCACTGCATATAACTACCTTTGTGTTGAGTGAACTCAGCTGACTGCATCTAACTGCCTGGGTCTGAGTTCATGTGGGTCTTCCTCCCTGGTTTTGAATGCGCACCTTTGGGGTATTGTGTCTTCGGCTTTCTTCTCATACTCCTCTGTGTGGCCCCTGAGTCTTCTCCCCCCCCACCTCCAGTACCAGCTCCCCGTGTGACCGCACCTCTTGTTTCTGTTGCATCTTGCAGGCAGGAGAACCTGTTTCGGGTAATTACATTGTAGGGGACTCCATTCCTGTCATCCTTGTGGGGATTGGGATTCTGTTTCCTATTCCTTGGCGATGTCACTCGTATTTCTGATTGGGGGTCTCTTTTCGTACCTCTTTTGATGTTGCCCTTGTGCTTTTTTTCTTCTTTCTCTTTGGTGTTCTATTTGTATCCTGAGCCCCTAGATTTGCGTTTCCCCTCAAGTTCGTCTAACCCCTTCGATTGTCCTTTGTTCTGGTCCTGAGCTGGTCCACCCACAGTGGTTTCTTCATAGTCTTGTTCGTCCCAGTCTGCTATATCGTCTTCCGATACAGTTTCCTCTATTGCTGCACCACCCCACGCTCCAGGTTCTTCTGTATTACTTCCTGTGCAGTAGGAGTTCCTCGTCTCTGTATTGGTGTCTACTTCTATGTCAGAATCTTCACTATGTACAAATCCAGTTTGATCTAGTGTTTCATAGGAAACTAGAGTGTCTTGTGAGATCTCATGTACACTCCATGCACACTCTTCTTTCTCCGATGTTCTGTGTGTTTGTTCCAGGCTGTGGGTGGGGATGGAATCCCTGATGAACTTTTTCCTCTTTTTTTCCACGATTTCTTTCTCTAGGGTGACAAGCCTTTGTTTGATGTTTCTTTCTAATCCTTGATATTCCTTCATATGCTTATAGGGTATTATGTCCTTCCTCAGGTCTCTTAGCTAATTATTGATTGAGATACATTGTCCCTTCCTGATATCCCTCACAAATGAGACCACCTGTAATGAGAAATCGTGAAACATCTTGTCCCACTCTTCTTGTGCTACTGGGCTTGTTAAGTCGGCCGCTAGCTGTTTGTATATGGTGAGGCCCACTGGGCTAATTTCCCATAATAGGTATTGGTCGAGGGTCGCAACTTCCCATGAGTTCTTTGTTTCCTTAATGAGAAGTTTCTCTAGGTTCCTTACATTATAGATCATATCTTCTATTTGTATTTCCTTTTCTTCATTGTAGTTCTCACTATTGAAGAAGGTTTTAATCCTTGCATCCCTGTTGGTCCTGTATGACCAGATATCCTCATCCACACCACTAGCAGCCATCATCCCTTGGGATTCGTAGTGTTAAAGAAGTTTTAAAAAGGTGGAGAGGCGCTTAGGTGGTATGGGAGTACAGATGGGGATAGTGTGGTTCTTTTCACCCGCTGCTGTTCACTGGCCAGGGGTTCCCAACCACCTCTGGTTGTGTTATAAATGGAGTCTATATAGGTATGAACAGCGCTGAGAGTAGTAGTTGGATAATATAAGCTTTAATAGATTGTTATGGTCTGTATATATTCAGCATAGATTTCAAAGCACAAGGTCAAATGTTAAAAATACAGAATTTAAAATCTGTAAAAAGTCTCACAGCATATAGCTAGAGTGCATATATTGCATACACTTACCCTGTATGTGTTTAGGATTAATATTCAATCAAAAAAATCCCTATTCAAAGGTACAAAAAATATATAAAATCGCATAGCATGTAATTCAAATCCATATATTGCATACAGTTGTGTTATAAATGGAGTCTATATAGGTATGAACAACTCTGAGAGTAGTAGTTGGATAATATAAGCTTTAATAGATTGTTATGGCTTGTGTATATTCAGGATAGATTTCAAGGCACAAGGTCAAATGCTAAAAATACAGAATTTAAAATCTATAGAGAGAGGGTTAATGAACATCTCCGTAATATTGAAAAGGGTTGGAACGGCCACCCACTCTCTAAGCACTACAAAAGGCATCACAAGTGCAGTGTCCTGGATACAAAATTTATGGGGTTAGAAATTGTGACCAAGGACAGTAGGGGGGACGATTACATCTCAAAATTGTCCTGTAGGGAAGGATACTGGATTTTTGAACTAGACTCCATGGCACCAAAGGGACTGAACATGGAGTTTGAGTTGTTTGGGTTCCTGTGAGTATGGGTGGGGTGGAGCCACCGATGCACTGATCAATCCGATGCCTAGGTATAACACCAGGATTTCCCTCCATCGGGGGCGCCACCTACATCTGGCACTCTCCCTACCCCGGGGCCCTCCATTCTATATACACGCCTCCTCTTCTGTGGTGCCACCCACACCTGGTACCCCACCCCCCCGATTAATCCAATCCCATACCACTCCCCAATCTCTCTCCCCCCTTTCCCCCACTGCTCCACACTCCTTTCCCCCGCTCCCACCCACCTCCCCCTCCTTCCTACCCTCCTCACTAACACTTGGAGCTGGTAGGGACACATGCATAAATCAGCATGTGTAATATATAAACCGAAGATGGGACAAAGTACAAGCGGGGGGGAATTGAACTTACAACATGTGTGATAACCTGGTCTCATGCCCCTATGCATGGTGTCAAAACCACGTTTTGAGTGGTGTTTAAGTTACCTCCATAAACAAAGAACTATGTAACTAATACAAAGGGATTGAGGAAGAGAAAGGACTACTGTCTCTTTAAGACTGGAGTGCATTATGGGAAAGACATGTGACCAGACATGTGACCAGAAAAGACAAGATATCCAGGATTTGCTGAGACACTGGTATACTTCCATTAAGCTTTGATAAAGGCGGCCGGGACCGCAGAAACGCTTCAGCTGGAGGGATATAGCGTGTGAGCAGGGCCATCAGGTACTGCAGACCAGAAGACCCAACGCTTGCGAACACGCTAGAAGGGTGACGTCACCATCCATACCCGGAAGCATACCACCGGCGTCTAGGCAGATCCGGAAGGACTCTTGTCACACTGCACAGCTCTCACGCTGTCAGGGAGCACTTACACTGGAACTGGAGCGCTGCAACCAGCGGAAGATACGCACCTAGATTGCGGACAAGGACATTCGGAGCCCCGCACAGGACGACACCAACCGCTGTACACCTGGATAGCTGCAGGAGCGTGAGTACCCCCGCTGATCGGGGAAAAGATCCGTTCATCAAGTTTGTGATCCACCATTATCTACATCCGGTGGAATTCTGCAAGCGCAATTGAAGCGCAACCACGAGAAGTACTCTAAGCTCAGTCTCTACTGCTAGAATATCCATCATTTATAATTCCCCCCCCCCCTGCTTTCGGACATTTTGCATAAACAGCATTGGGTGGCTCAGGAGTGAATGGGGGTTGAATGGGGGTTGATTGTTGAATGTAGACTGAATATTGCATTCTTTGTCACAGAATTTATGGTGAATACTCCCAATGCGGTGTGAACTTTTACAACTTTTATAACAACCCAGTTAGCTGTATGCAATATATGCATTTGAATTACGTACTATGCTATTTTAAATATTTTGAACTTTTGAATAGTGATCTTTTTTTGATTGAATATTAATCCTAAACATACGCAGGGTATGTGTATGCATTATACGCACTCTAGCTATATGCGGTGCAACTTTTTATAGATTTTAAATTCTGTATTTTTAGCATTTGACCTTGTGCCTTGAAATCTATCCTGAATATACACAAGCCATAACAATCTATTAAAGCTTATATTATCCAACTACTACTCTCAGAGTTGTTCATACCTATATAGACTCCATTTATAACACAACTGTATGCAATATATGGATTTGAATTACATGCTATGCGATTTTATATATTTTTTGTACCTTTGAATAGGGATTTTTTTGATTGAATATTAATCCTAAACACATACAGGGTACGTGTATGCAATATATGCACTCTAGCTATATGCTGTGAGACTTTTTACAGATTTTAAATTCTGTATTTTTAACATTTGACCTTGTGCTTTGAAATCTATCCTGAATATATACAGACCATAACAATCTATTAAAGCTTATATTATCCAACTACTACTCTCAGCGCTGTTCATACCTATATAGACTCCATTTATAACACAACCAGAGGTGGTTGGGAACCCCTGGCCAGTGAACAGCAGCGGGTGAAAAGAACCACACTATCCCCATCTGTACTCCCATACCACCTAAGCGCCTCTCCACCTTTTTAAAGCATATAACTACCTGTTGTGTTCAGTGAACTCTCCTCACCTTTGGGTTGAGTGAACTCACCTTACTGCATATCTACCTTTTTCTGTTGAGTGAACTCACCTCACTGCATATAACTACCTTTGTGTTGAGTGAACTCAGCTGACTGCATCTAACTACCTGTTGTGTTCAGTGAACTCACCTCACTGCATATATAACTACCTTTGGGTTGAGTGAACTCACCTCACTGCACATAGCTACCTTTTGTGTTCAGTGAACTCACCTCACTGCATATATATCTACCTTTGGGTTGAGTGAACTCACCTCACTGCACATAGCTACCTTTTGTGTTCAGTGAACTCACCTCATTGCATATCTACCTTTTCTGTTGAGTGAACTCACCTCACTGTATATAACTACCTTTGTGTTGAGTGAACTCAGCTGACTGCATCTAACTACCTGTTGTGTTCAGTGAACTCACCTCCATGCATATATAACTACCTTTGGGTTGAGTGAACTCACCTCACTGCATATAGCTACCTTTTGTGTTCAGTGAACTCACCTCACTGCATATATAACTGCCTTTGGGTTGAGTGAACTCACCTCACTGCACATAGCTACCTTTTGTGTTCAGTGAACTCACCTCATTGCATATCTACCTTTTCTTTTGAGTGAACTCACCTCACTGCACATAACTACCTTTGTGTTGAGTGAACTCAGCTGGCTGCATCTAACTGCCTGTTGTGTTAAGTGAACTCACCTCACTGCATATATAACTACCTTTGTGTTGAGTGAACTCAGCTGACTGCATCTAACTACCTGTTGTGTTCAGTGAACTCACCTCACTGCATATATAACTACCTTTGGGTTGAGTGAACTCACCTCACTGCACATAGCTACCTTTTGTGTTCAGTGAACTCACCTCACTGCATATATAACTACCTTTGAATTGAGTGAACTCACCTCACGGCATATCTACCTTTTCTGTTGAGTGAACTCACCTCACTGCATATAACTACCTTTGTGTTGAGTGAACTCAGCTGACTGCATCTAACTGCCTGTTGTGTTCAGTGAACTCACCTCACTGCATATATAACTTACCTTTGGGTTGAGTGAACTCACCTCACTGCACATAGCTACCTTTTGTGTTCAGTGAACTCACCTCACTGCATATATAACTACCTTTGGGTTGAGTGAACTCTCCTCACTGCATATATAACTACCTTTGGGTTGAGTGAACTCACCTTACTGCATATCTACCTTTTTCTGTTGAGTGAACTCACCTCACTGCATATATAACTACCTTTGTGTTGAGTGAACTCACCTGACTGCATATAACTACCTGTTGTGTTCAGTGAACTCACCTCACTGCATATATAACTACCTTTGGGTTGAATGAACTCACCTCATTGCATATCTACCTTTTCTGTTGAGTGAACTCAGCTCACTGCATATAACTACCTATGTGTTGAGTGAACTCAGCTGACTGCATCTAACTACCTGTTGTGTTCAGTGAACTCACCTCACTGCATATATAACTACCTTTGGGTTGAGTGAACTCACCTCACTTAATATAGCTACCTTTTGTGTTCAGTGAACTCACCTCACTGCATATATAACTACCAGGGCCGGATTTGTAATTTTTACCGCCCAAGGCCAACTATACCGTCTGTATGTTGTTGTCTCTGCGTGCCCGAAAGAGAATTCTCCTTACATCATTGGATGCCACAGACAATAACTATTTTAGTAATACGCATATAAATTATGTTTTCCTTAAGAACTTTTATGTTATGTTTGGCATCTCATTAATGATGCACCCATTGTGTAACCATGAGTTAGGCTGATGTGTACCTGCAAGATAGAGCTTACAGGTCTTGCAGGGACGACACAAGTACAGGACAGAGAGTTCAAAGGTTAAAGCTGTCTTTGTAGATAGGGATGGCTGCATAGAACAGCTTCACTGCCCCTCACTCAGCCGCCCCTAAATTTCTGGTGCCCTAGGCCATGGCCTATGTGGCCTTGCCAGAAATCCGGCCCTGATAACTACCTTTGGGTTGAGTGAACTCACCTCACTGCACATAGCTACATTTTGTGTTCAGTGAACTCACCTCACTGCATATATAACTACCTTTGGGTTGGGTGAACTCACCTCACTGCATATCTACCTTTTCTGTTGAGTGAACTCAGCTCACTGCATATAACTACCTATGTGTTGAGTGAACTCAGCTGACTGCATCTAACTACCTGTTGTGTTCAGTGAACTCACCTCACTGCATATATAACTACCTTTGGGTTGAGTGAACTCACCTCACTGCACATAGCTACCTTTTGTGTTCAGTGAACTCACCTCACTGCATATATATCTACCTTTGGGTTAAATGAACTCACCTCACTGCACATAGCTACCTTTTGTGTTCAGTGAACTCACCTCATTGCATATCTACCTTTTCTGTTGAGTGAACTCACCTCACTGCATATAACTACCTTTGTGTTGAGTGAACTCAGCTGACTGCATCTAACTACCTGTTGTGTTCAGTGAACTCACCTCCATGCATATATAACTACCTTTGGGTTGAGTGAACTCACCTCACTGCATATAGCTACCTTTTGTGTTCAGTGAACTCACCTCACTGCATATATAACTGCCTTTGGGTTGAGTGAACTCACCTCACTGCACATAGCTACCTTTTGTGTTCAGTGAACTCACCTCATTGCATATCTACCTTTTCTTTTGAGTGAACTCACCTCACTGCATATAACTACCTTTGTGTTGAGTGAACTCAGCTGACTGCATCTAACTGCCTGTTGTGTTCAGTGAACTCACCTCACTGCATATATAACTACCTTTGGGTTGAGTGAACTCACCTCACTGCACATAGCTACCTTTTGTGTTCAGTGAACTCACCTCACTGCATATATAACTACCTTTGGGTTGAGTGAACTCTCCTCACTGCATATATAACTACCTTTGGGTTGAGTGAACTCACCTTACTGCATATCTACCTTTTTCTGTTGAGTGAACTCACCTCACTGCATATATAACTACCTTTGGGCTGAGTGAACTCACCTCACTGCATATAACTACCTTTGTGTTGAGTGAACTCAGCTGACTGCATCTAACTACCTGTTGTGTTCAGTGAACTCACCTCACTGCATATATAACTACCTTTGGGTTGAGTGAACTCACCTCACTGCATATAGCTACCTTTTGTGTTCAGTGAACTCACCTCACTGCATATATAACTACCTTTGGGTTGAGTGAACTCACCTCACTGCACATAGCTACATTTTGTGTTCAGTGAACTCACCTCACTGCATATATAACTACCTTTGGGTTGGGTGAACTCACCTCACTGCATATCTACCTTTTCTGTTGAGTGAACTCACCTCACTGCATATAACTACCTTTGTGTTGAGTGAACTCAGCTGACTGCATCTAACTGCCTGGGTCTGAGTTCATGTGGGTCTTCCTCCCTGGTTTTGAATGCGCACCTTTGGGGTATTGTGTCTTCGGCTTTCTTCTCATACTCCTCTGTGTGGCCCCTGAGTCTTCTCCCCCCCCACCTCCAGTACCAGCTCCCCGTGTGACCGCACCTCTTGTTTCTGTTGCATCTTGCAGGCAGGAGAACCTGTTTCGGGTAATTACATTGTAGGGGACTCCATTCCTGTCATCCTTGTGGGGATTGGGATTCTGTTTCCTATTCCTTGGCGATGTCACTCGTATTTCTGATTGGGGGTCTCTTTTCGTACCTCTTTTGATGTTGCCCTTGTGCTTTTTTTCTTCTTTCTCTTTGGTGTTCTATTTGTATCCTGAGCCCCTAGATTTGCGTTTCCCCTCAAGTTCGTCTAACCCCTTCGATTGTCCTTTGTTCTGGTCCTGAGCTGGTCCACCCACAGTGGTTTCTTCATAGTCTTGTTCGTCCCAGTCTGCTATATCGTCTTCCGATACAGTTTCCTCTATTGCTGCACCACCCCACGCTCCAGGTTCTTCTGTATTACTTCCTGTGCAGTAGGAGTTCCTCGTCTCTGTATTGGTGTCTACTTCTATGTCAGAATCTTCACTATGTACAAATCCAGTTTGATCTAGTGTTTCATAGGAAACTAGAGTGTCTTGTGAGATCTCATGTACACTCCATGCACACTCTTCTTTCTCCGATGTTCTGTGTGTTTGTTCCAGGCTGTGGGTGGGGATGGAATCCCTGATGAACTTTTTCCTCTTTTTTTCCACGATTTCTTTCTCTAGGGTGACAAGCCTTTGTTTGATGTTTCTTTCTAATCCTTGATATTCCTTCATATGCTTATAGGGTATTATGTCCTTCCTCAGGTCTCTTAGCTAATTATTGATTGAGATACATTGTCCCTTCCTGATATCCCTCACAAATGAGACCACCTGTAATGAGAAATCGTGAAACATCTTGTCCCACTCTTCTTGTGCTACTGGGCTTGTTAAGTCGGCCGCTAGCTGTTTGTATATGGTGAGGCCCACTGGGCTAATTTCCCATAATAGGTATTGGTCGAGGGTCGCAACTTCCCATGAGTTCTTTGTTTCCTTAATGAGAAGTTTCTCTAGGTTCCTTACATTATAGATCATATCTTCTATTTGTATTTCCTTTTCTTCATTGTAGTTCTCACTATTGAAGAAGGTTTTAATCCTTGCATCCCTGTTGGTCCTGTATGACCAGATATCCTCATCCACACCACTAGCAGCCATCATCCCTTGGGATTCGTAGTGTTAAAGAAGTTTTAAAAAGGTGGAGAGGCGCTTAGGTGGTATGGGAGTACAGATGGGGATAGTGTGGTTCTTTTCACCCGCTGCTGTTCACTGGCCAGGGGTTCCCAACCACCTCTGGTTGTGTTATAAATGGAGTCTATATAGGTATGAACAGCGCTGAGAGTAGTAGTTGGATAATATAAGCTTTAATAGATTGTTATGGTCTGTATATATTCAGCATAGATTTCAAAGCACAAGGTCAAATGTTAAAAATACAGAATTTAAAATCTGTAAAAAGTCTCACAGCATATAGCTAGAGTGCATATATTGCATACACTTACCCTGTATGTGTTTAGGATTAATATTCAATCAAAAAATCCCTATTCAAAGGTACAAAAAATATATAAAATCGCATAGCATGTAATTCAAATCCATATATTGCATACAGTTGTGTTATAAATGGAGTCTATATAGGTATGAACAACTCTGAGAGTAGTAGTTGGATAATATAAGCTTTAATAGATTGTTATGGCTTGTGTATATTCAGGATAGATTTCAAGGCACAAGGTCAAATGCTAAAAATACAGAATTTAAAATCTATAGAGAGAGGGTTAATGAACATCTCCGTAATATTGAAAAGGGTTGGAACGGCCACCCACTCTCTAAGCACTACAAAAGGCATCACAAGTGCAGTGTCCTGGATACAAAATTTATGGGGTTAGAAATTGTGACCAAGGACAGTAGGGGGGACGATTACATCTCAAAATTGTCCTGTAGGGAAGGATACTGGATTTTTGAACTAGACTCCATGGCACCAAAGGGACTGAACATGGAGTTTGAGTTGTTTGGGTTCCTGTGAGTATGGGTGGGGTGGAGCCACCGATGCACTGATCAATCCGATGCCTAGGTATAACACCAGGATTTCCCTCCATCGGGGGCGCCACCTACATCTGGCACTCTCCCTACCCCGGGGCCCTCCATTCTATATACACGCCTCCTCTTCTGTGGTGCCACCCACACCTGGTACCCCACCCCCCCGATTAATCCAATCCCATACCACTCCCCAATCTCTCTCCCCCCTTTCCCCCACTGCTCCACACTCCTTTCCCCCGCTCCCACCCACCTCCCCCTCCTTCCTACCCTCCTCACTAACACTTGGAGCTGGTAGGGACACATGCATAAATCAGCATGTGTAATATATAAACCGAAGATGGGACAAAGTACAAGCGGGGGGGAATTGAACTTACAACATGTGTGATAACCTGGTCTCATGCCCCTATGCATGGTGTCAAAACCACGTTTTGAGTGGTGTTTAAGTTACCTCCATAAACAAAGAACTATGTAACTAATACAAAGGGATTGAGGAAGAGAAAGGACTACTGTCTCTTTAAGACTGGAGTGCATTATGGGAAAGACATGTGACCAGACATGTGACCAGAAAAGACAAGATATCCAGGATTTGCTGAGACACTGGTATACTTCCATTAAGCTTTGATAAAGGCGGCCGGGACCGCAGAAACGCTTCAGCTGGAGGGATATAGCGTGTGAGCAGGGCCATCAGGTACTGCAGACCAGAAGACCCAACGCTTGCGAACACGCTAGAAGGGTGACGTCACCATCCATACCCGGAAGCATACCACCGGCGTCTAGGCAGATCCGGAAGGACTCTTGTCACACTGCACAGCTCTCACGCTGTCAGGGAGCACTTACACTGGAACTGGAGCGCTGCAACCAGCGGAAGATACGCACCTAGATTGCGGACAAGGACATTCGGAGCCCCGCACAGGACGACACCAACCGCTGTACACCTGGATAGCTGCAGGAGCGTGAGTACCCCCGCTGATCGGGGAAAAGATCCGTTCATCAAGTTTGTGATCCACCATTATCTACATCCGGTGGAATTCTGCAAGCGCAATTGAAGCGCAACCACGAGAAGTACTCTAAGCTCAGTCTCTACTGCTAGAATATCCATCATTTATAATTCCCCCCCCCCCCTGCTTTCGGACATTTTGCATAAACAGCATTGGGTGGCTCAGGAGTGAATGGGGGTTGAATGGGGGTTGATTGTTGAATGTAGACTGAATATTGCATTCTTTGTCACAGAATTTATGGTGAATACTCCCAATGCGGTGTGAACTTTTACAACTTTTATAACAACCCAGTTAGCTGTATGCAATATATGCATTTGAATTACGTACTATGCTATTTTAAATATTTTGAACTTTTGAATAGTGATCTTTTTTTGATTGAATATTAATCCTAAACATACGCAGGGTATGTGTATGCATTATACGCACTCTAGCTATATGCGGTGCAACTTTTTATAGATTTTAAATTCTGTATTTTTAGCATTTGACCTTGTGCCTTGAAATCTATCCTGAATATACACAAGCCATAACAATCTATTAAAGCTTATATTATCCAACTACTACTCTCAGAGTTGTTCATACCTATATAGACTCCATTTATAACACAACTGTATGCAATATATGGATTTGAATTACATGCTATGCGATTTTATATATTTTTTGTACCTTTGAATAGGGATTTTTTTGATTGAATATTAATCCTAAACACATACAGGGTACGTGTATGCAATATATGCACTCTAGCTATATGCTGTGAGACTTTTTACAGATTTTAAATTCTGTATTTTTAACATTTGACCTTGTGCTTTGAAATCTATCCTGAATATATACAGACCATAACAATCTATTAAAGCTTATATTATCCAACTACTACTCTCAGCGCTGTTCATACCTATATAGACTCCATTTATAACACAACCAGAGGTGGTTGGGAACCCCTGGCCAGTGAACAGCAGCGGGTGAAAAGAACCACACTATCCCCATCTGTACTCCCATACCACCTAAGCGCCTCTCCACCTTTTTAAAGCATATAACTACCTGTTGTGTTCAGTGAACTCTCCTCACCTTTGGGTTGAGTGAACTCACCTTACTGCATATCTACCTTTTTCTGTTGAGTGAACTCACCTCACTGCATATAACTACCTTTGTGTTGAGTGAACTCAGCTGACTGCATCTAACTACCTGTTGTGTTCAGTGAACTCACCTCACTGCATATATAACTACCTTTGGGTTGAGTGAACTCACCTCACTGCACATAGCTACCTTTTGTGTTCAGTGAACTCACCTCACTGCATATATATCTACCTTTGGGTTGAGTGAACTCACCTCACTGCACATAACTACCTTTTGTGTTCAGTGAACTCACCTCATTGCATATCTACCTTTTCTGTTGAGTGAAATCACCTCACTGCATATAACTACCTTTGTGTTGAGTGAACTCAGCTGACTGCATCTAACTACCTGTTGTGTTCAGTGAACTCACCTCCATGCATATATAACTACCTTTGGGTTGAGTGAACTCACCTCACTGCATATAGCTACCTTTTGTGTTCAGTGAACTCACCTCACTGCATATATAACTGCCTTTGGGTTGAGTGAACTCACCTCACTGCACATAGCTACCTTTTGTGTTCAGTGAACTCACCTCATTGCATATCTACCTTTTCTTTTGAGTGAACTCACCTCACTGCACATAACTACCTTTGTGTTGAGTGAACTCAGCTGGCTGCATCTAACTGCCTGTTGTGTTAAGTGAACTCACCTCACTGCATATATAACTACCTTTGTGTTGAGTGAACTCAGCTGACTGCATCTAACTACCTGTTGTGTTCAGTGAACTCACCTCACTGCATATATAACTACCTTTGGGTTGAGTGAACTCACCTCACTGCACATAGCTACCTTTTGTGTTCAGTGAACTCACCTCACTGCATATATAACTACCTTTGAATTGAGTGAACTCACCTCACGGCATATCTACCTTTTCTGTTGAGTGAACTCACCTCACTGCATATAACTACCTTTGTGTTGAGTGAACTCAGCTGACTGCATCTAACTGCCTGTTGTGTTCAGTGAACTCACCTCACTGCATATATAACTTACCTTTGGGTTGAGTGAACTCACCTCACTGCACATAGCTACCTTTTGTGTTCAGTGAACTCACCTCACTGCATATATAACTACCTTTGGGTTGAGTGAACTCTCCTCACTGCATATATAACTACCTTTGGGTTGAGTGAACTCACCTTACTGCATATCTACCTTTTTCTGTTGAGTGAACTCACCTCACTGCATATATAACTACCTTTGTGTTGAGTGAACTCACCTGACTGCATATAACTACCTGTTGTGTTCAGTGAACTCACCTCACTGCATATATAACTACCTTTGGGTTGAATGAACTCACCTCATTGCATATCTACCTTTTCTGTTGAGTGAACTCAGCTCACTGCATATAACTACCTATGTGTTGAGTGAACTCAGCTGACTGCATCTAACTACCTGTTGTGTTCAGTGAACTCACCTCACTGCATATATAACTACCTTTGGGTTGAGTGAACTCACCTCACTTAATATAGCTACCTTTTGTGTTCAGTGAACTTACCTCACTGCATATATAACTACCTTTGGGTTGAGTGAACTCACCTCACTGCACATAGCTACATTTTGTGTTCAGTGAACTCACCTCACTGCATATATAACTACCTTTGGGTTGGGTGAACTCACCTCACTGCATATCTACCTTTTCTGTTGAGTGAACTCAGCTCACTGCATATAACTACCTATGTGTTGAGTGAACTCAGCTGACTGCATCTAACTACCTGTTGTGTTCAGTGAACTCACCTCACTGCATATATAACTACCTTTGGGTTGAGTGAACTCACCTCACTGCACATAGCTACCTTTTGTGTTCAGTGAACTCACCTCACTGCATATATATCTACCTTTGGGTTAAATGAACTCACCTCACTGCACATAGCTACCTTTTGTGTTCAGTGAACTCACCTCATTGCATATCTACCTTTTCTGTTGAGTGAACTCACCTCACTGCATATAACTACCTTTGTGTTGAGTGAACTCAGCTGACTGCATCTAACTACCTGTTGTGTTCAGTGAACTCACCTCCATGCATATATAACTACCTTTGGGTTGAGTGAACTCACCTCACTGCATATAGCTACCTTTTGTGTTCAGTGAACTCACCTCACTGCATATATAACTGCCTTTGGGTTGAGTGAACTCACCTCACTGCACATAGCTACCTTTTGTGTTCAGTGAACTCACCTCATTGCATATCTACCTTTTCTTTTGAGTGAACTCACCTCACTGCATATAACTACCTTTGTGTTGAGTGAACTCAGCTGACTGCATCTAACTGCCTGTTGTGTTCAGTGAACTCACCTCACTGCATATATAACTACCTTTGGGTTGAGTGAACTCACCTCACTGCACATAGCTACCTTTTGTGTTCAGTGAACTCACCTCACTGCATATATAACTACCTTTGGGTTGAGTGAACTCTCCTCACTGCATATATAACTACCTTTGGGTTGAGTGAACTCACCTTACTGCATATCTACCTTTTTCTGTTGAGTGAACTCACCTCACTGCATATATAACTACCTTTGGGCTGAGTGAACTCACCTCACTGCATATAACTACCTTTGTGTTGAGTGAACTCAGCTGACTGCATCTAACTACCTGTTGTGTTCAGTGAACTCACCTCACTGCATATATAACTACCTTTGGGTTGGATGGATGAAAGCCATGACTGGATAGCTAATTTAAAAGGATACAATGTGTTTAGGAGGGATAGAACAGGGAAAAAAGGTGGAGGGGCTTGTCTCTTTGTTAAGAATTCTCTTACAGCTGTCCTCAACGATGAGATGGAGGAAGATTGCGAAGATGTGGAGTCCGTTTGGGTAAATATTCATGGTGGAAATAAAAGTTGCCAATTGCTTATTGGGGTATGCTACAGGCCACCTCTTATTAACCACTTGAGGACCCACCCTTTACCCCCCCTTAAGGACCAGCGCTGGTTTGATTGATCTGTGCTGGGTGGGCTCTGCAGCCCCCAGCACAGATCAGGGTGCAGGCAGGGAGATCAGATTGCCCCCCTTTTTTCCCCCCTATGGGGATGATGTGCTGGGGGGGTCTGATCTCTCCTGCCTGCTGTGGGTGGCGGGGGGGGGGGGCACCTCAAAGCCCCCCTCCGCGGCGAAATTCCCCCCTCCCTCTCCTACCTGTTGCCTCCCCCGGTGATCGGGGCTGCACAGGACGGCTATCCATCCTGTGCAGCCAGTGACAGGACGTCCCCTGTCACATGGCGGCGATCCCCGGCCGCTGATTGGCCGGGGATCGCCGATCTGCCTTACGGCGCTGCTGCGCAGCAGCGCCGTACAAATGTAAACAAAGCGGATTATTTCCGCTTGTGTTTACATCTAGCCTGCGAGCCGCCATCGGCGGCCCGCAGGCTATTCACGGAGCCCCCCGCCGTGATTTGACAGGAAGCAGCCGCTCGTACGAGCGGCTGCTTCCTGATTAATTAGGCTGCAGCTGGCGACGCAGTACTGCGTCGCTGGTCCGGCAGCTGCCACTTTGCCGACGCACGTTATGAGTGTGCGGTCGGCAAGTGGTTAATGAAGCTGCAGAACTGCGATTACTACAGCAGATTGAAAAAGCTGCAGGTAAAAATGAGATCATAATTATGGGCGACTTCAACTTTCCAGACATTGACTGGAGTATTGAGGCTACCCATTCTGGTAAAAGCAGCAGATTTCTGGCAGCACTACAGGACAATTACTTGACTCAAATGGTAACTGAACCAACTAGGGGGAATGCGTTACTGGATCTGATCATTTCTAATAGACCAGATAATGTATCAAATGTGCAGGTTCAAGAACATTTGGGAAATAGTGATCACAACATGATAACGTTTGAGCTGGTGACTGATAGGCCACGGGGCAGCGGGACCACTAAAACTATGAACTTTAGAAAAGCAAAGTTCACTCAAATTAGGCAGGCACTAAGTTTGGTTAACTGGGATAATGTACTACAAGGGGAAGACACTGAAGGGAAATGGCAAGCTTTTAAACTTATACTCAATCAATACTGTAGTATGTATATCCCATATGGAAACAAAATGTCTAGGAATAAAAAAAGGCCACTATGGATGAATAGAAAGGTTAAAGATAAAATGAAGAGGAAAAAGAATGCCTATAAGGTCTTAAAACAGGAGGGGACAGAGGCTGCACTAAGCAATTATAAGGAGTGCAATAAAAATTGTAAAAAAGAAATTAGGCAGGCAAAGATTGAAGCTGAAAAACAAATCGCTAAGGATATCAAATCTAACCCAAAAAAGTTTTACAAGTACATTAACTCTAAAAAAAGAAAGGTTGACTGTATAGGACTCCTAAAGGATGAGGATGGGAACTCAATGGTGGATGACCAAGGTAAGGCAGAGTTATTAAATGCTTTCTTTGCTTCTGTCTTCACAAAAGAAACAGCACTGTTGCAAACTACAGAGGCGGAAGAGTCTCAATCTTCTAACTGTAATATTAAATACTTAACGCAGGAAGAAGTGAAGGCAAGACTAAATAAATTAAAAATAGACAAGGCACCTGGCCCGGATGGCATGCATCCTCGGGTCCTAAGGGAATTAAGTTCAGTTATAGATAAACCCCTTTATCTTATCTTCTGTGACTCTCTTGCAACTGGCAGAGTCCCAGTGGATTGGCGTACAGCCCACGTTTTCCCATTATTTAAGAAGGGCAAAAAATCTGATCCAGGAAATTATAGACCTGTAAGTTTAACATCAGTTGTATGCAAACTATTTGAGGGGTTACTAAGAGATACTATACATGACTTCATAGTAGAAAATAATCTTATTTCTCAGCATCAACATGGGTTTACTAAAGACAGGTCCTGTTTGACTAACATGCTCAGCTTTTATGAGGTAGTGAATGCTAATATGGATATTGGGAATGCTGTAGATGTGATATACTTGGACTTTGCAAAGGCCTTCGACACTGTTCCCCACAAAAGTCTGGTGCAAAAGTTGAGGATGCAAGGACTGGGGAAGAGTCTGTGTTCATGGATAGGGAACTGGCTAATGGACAGAAAACAAAGAGTTGTGGTCAATGGATCATACTCAAAATGGGAGACTGTTAGCAGTGGGGTCCCACAGGGGTCTGTTCTGGGTCCAGTGCTCTTCAATTTATTTATTAATGACCTAGTAGATGCAGTAGTGAGCAATGTTGCTATTTTTGCAGATGATACAAAATTGTGCAGAATCATTAACTCTCAGGAAGATAGTGTCATATTGCAACAGGATCTGGATAGGATGGCTATATGGGCACATACATGGCAGATGAAATTCAATGTTGACAAATGTAAGGTCATGCATTTTGGACGTACTAATGGTCTAGCACCATACAAAATAAATGGGATACAGTTGGGGACATCAAACTTGGAGAAGGACTTAGGAGTACTCATTGACAACAAGTTAAATAATCGTACTCAATGCCAAGCAGCTGCAGCTAAAGCTAACAAAATTTTGGGATGCATTAAAAGGGAAATAAAAACTCGAGAGGCGAGCATAATATTGCCCCTGTTTAACTCTCTAGTAAGGCCACATCTGGAATATGGAATTCAGTTCTGGGCACCACATTACAAAAAAGATATTGCAGTTTTAGAGCAGGTGCAGAGACGAGCAACAAAATTGATGCGTGGGATGGAAGGTCTCACTTATCGAGAAAGGTTAGATAAACTGGGTTTATTTAGTCTAGAGAAAAGACGCCTTAGAGGGGATCTAATTAACATGTATAAATACATCAGAGGGCAATATAATACCTTGGCGGATGAGCTTTTTGTCCCTAGGCCTTCTCAAAGGACTAGAGGACATGATCTGCGCATGGAGGAAAAATGTTTTAGCCATTTATTTAGGAAAGGGTTCTTTAAAGTAAGAGTGATTAAGATGTGGAATGCATTGCCACAGGAAGTCGTTATGGCAAACTCTATACCTGCATTTAAAGGGGGCTTAGATGCTTTCCTTGCGTTGAAAGACATCCATGGCTACAATTACTAGGTAATGCCTAATGATGTTGATCCAGGGATTTTATCTGATTGCCATCTGGAGTCAGGAAGGAATTTTTCCCTTTAGGGGCTAATTGGACCATGCCTTGTAAGGGTTTTTTCGCCTTCCTCTGGATCAACAGGGATATGTGAGGGAGCAGGCTGGTGTTGTACTTTATACTGGTTGAACTCGATGGACGTATGTCTTTTTTCAACCAAAATAACTATGTAACTATGTAACTATGTAACTATGAGTGAACTCACCTCACTGCATATAGCTACCTTTTGTGTTCAGTGAACTCACCTCACTGCATATATAACTACCTTTGGGTTGAGTGAACTCACCTCACTGCATATAACTACCTTTGTGTTGAGTGAACTCAGCTGACTGCATCTCACTACCTGTTGTGTTCAGTGAACTCACCTCACTGCATATATAACTACCTTTGGGTTGAGTGAACTCACCTCACTGCACATAGCTACATTTTGTGTTCAGTGAACTCACCTCACTGCATATATAACTACCTTTGGGTTGGGTGAACTCACCTCACTGCATATCTACCTTTTCTGTTGAGTGAACTCACCTCACTGCATATAACTACCTTTGTGTTGAGTGAACTCAGCTGACTGCATCTAACTACCTGTTGTGTTCAGTGAACTCACCTCCATGCATATATAACTACCTTTGGGTTGAGTGAACTCACCTCACTGCATATAGCTACCTTTTGTGTTCAGTGAACTCACCTCACTGCATATATAACTGCCTTTGGGTTGAGTGAACTCACCTCACTGCACATAGCTACCTTTTGTGTTCAGTGAACTCACCTCATTGCATATCTACCTTTTCTTTTGAGTGAACTCACCTCACTGCATATAACTACCTTTGTGTTGAGTGAACTCAGCTGACTGCATCTAACTGCCTGTTGTGTTCAGTGAACTCACCTCACTGCATATATAACTACCTTTGGGTTGAGTGAACTCACCTCACTGCACATAGCTACCTTTTGTGTTCAGTGAACTCACCTCACTGCATATATAACTACCTTTGGGTTGAGTGAACTCTCCTCACTGCATATACAACTACCTTTGGGTTGAGTGAACTCACCTTACTGCATATCTACCTTTTTCTGTTGAGTGAACTCACCTCACTGCATATATAACTACCTTTGGGCTGAGTGAACTCACCTCACTGCATATAACTACCTTTGTGTTGAGTGAACTCAGCTGACTGCATCTAACTACCTGTTGTGTTCAGTGAACTCACCTCACTGCATATATAACTACCTTTGGGTTGAGTGAACTCACCTCACTGCATATAGCTACCTTTTGTGTTCAGTGAACTCACCTCACTGCATATATAACTACCTTTGGGTTGAGTGAACTCACCTCACTGCACATAGCTACCTTACCTTTTGTGTTCAGTGAACTCACCTCACTGCATATATAACTACCTTTGGGTTGAGTGAACTCACCTCACTGCATATAACTACCTTTGTGTTGAGTGAACTCAGCTGACTGCATCTAACTACCTGTTGTGTTCAGTGAACTCACCTCACTGCATATATAACTACCTTTGGGTTGAGTGAACTCACCTCACTGCATATAACTACCTTTGTGTTGAGTGAACTCAGCTGACTGCATCTAACTACCTGTTGTGTTCAGTGAACTCATCCTCACTGCATATATAACTACCTTTGGGTTGAGTGAACTCACCTTACTGCATATAACTACCTTTGTGTTGAGTGAACTCAGCTGACTGCATCTAACTACCTTTTGTGTTCAGTGAACTCACCTCACTGCATATATAACTACCTTTGGGTTGAGGGAACTCACCTCACTGCATATCTACCTTTTCTGTTGAGTGAACTCACCTCACTGCATATACCTAGCTTCCCCCCGAGATGGTCAAAATGGACAAACCAGGTATAGGAAGAGGTAGAGGCAGACCCAGAGGAAGGCCACCTGACACTGGCAGGTCTGTGCGAGGTGGTGTTGCTGTGATTTCGTGCGGACCTGGCCCAAAGTACAGTGCTCAGAAGAAGGCACGTGCCATCACTTCCCAAAATTGTGATGACTTGCTTGAGTATTTAACACAGAACACCTCATCTCCCGCAGCCACCAGCGCTACAACAAGCACCACATCCACTGCATTTGACACTTCGCAGGAGTTATTTGGTGGTGGTGGTGAAATCACTGATTCACAGCCACTACTGCAACAACAAGAAGAAGGCACAGGTACACCACCTCATACGTCTGAGTTAGGTGGCGATAGTATGGACGTAACGTGTGAGGAGGGGCATGATGAACCACCTGAAGTTGGTGCAGTTGTGGAGTTGTCTGAGGAAAGCGAAGCTGGGCAGGAGGATTATGATGACGATTGCTATTACCATACAAGCTGGTGGAGTCAGAGGCTTTCCGTAAATTTGTGGCCATTGGGACACCGCAGTAGAAGATACCAGGCCGCACTTATTTTTCACGAAAGGCCATACCCAAACTGTACCGTGCAGTTCAGAGGCAAGTGGTGTCATCTATTGCGAAGAGCGTTGGGTCAAGGGTCCACCTGACCACGGATGCCTGGTCTGCCAAGCACGGGCAGGGCCGCTACATTACGTACACAGCCCATTGGGTCAACCTGGTGACCGATGGCAGCAAGCAGGGAGTACGTGACTGCGCAGCAGACCGACTTGTCACACCTCCACGGCTTGCAGGCAGGCCTCCTGCCACCTCCTCTCACTCTCCTCCAGCTACATCCTCTTCGCTATCAACCTCCTCCTCCTCCTTGGCTGAGTGTCAGTTGAACTCTAGCGGTGCTGCCATCTCCTCTTCCTCTCCAGCTACACAGCCCCATCTCCCCAGAGCCTACGCTGCATGCCAGGTACGACGGTGTCACGCAATTTTAGACATGTCTTGCCTCAAAGCGGAGAGTCACACTGGAGCAGCTCTCCTGGCTGCTCTTAACAAACAGGTGGAGCCATGGCTGACCCCGCACCAGCTGGAGATCGGCAACGTGGTGTGTGACAACGGCAGCAATCTCCTTTCCGCTTTGAATTTGGGAAAGCTGACACATGTACCCTGCATGGCACATGTGCTGAATCTGGTCGTGCAAAGATTTGTCTCAAAGTACCCAGGCTTAGAGGACGTCCTGAAGCAGACCAGGAAGTTGTGTGGGCATTTCAGGCGGTCTTATACGGCCATGGCACGCTTTGCGGACATTCAGCGGAAAAACAACTTGCCGGTGGGACGCTTGATGTGCGATAGCCCAACTCGCTGGAATTCCACCCTGCTCATGTTCTCTTGCCTGCTAGACCAGGAGAAAGCCATCACCCAGTACCTGTACAACTACAGTAGAAGGACACAATCTGGGAAGATAGGGATATTGTGGCCGAACAGCTGGACACTGATGCGAAATGCATGCAGGACCATGCGGCCGTTTGAGGAGGTGACCAACCTGGTGAGTCGCGCTGAAGGCACCATCAGAGACTTGATCCCCTACGCTTACTTCCTGGAGCGTGTCGTACGTAGAGTGGTGGATGAAGCTGTGGAGGAGCGGGAACAGGAACAGCTACGGCAGGAGGATTCGTGGGATCGATTTACATCCGAACCACATGTTTCCTCGACACCTGCGGCACCACAGACGGGGGAGGAGGAGGAAGAAGAGGAGCCGTGTGGGGAAGGAGAGGAGTCAGACTCGGATGACGATTATGAGGAAGGTGTTTCTGTGGAGGAGGAAGAGGCGGCGGCGGCGGCAGAAGAACAACCGCAGCAGCCATCACAGGGGGCTTCTGCTGCTCCACGTTCCCGTGGTATTGTTCGTGGCTGGGGGGAGGAAGAGGAGTTGCATGACGTCACTGTGGAAGAGCAAGAGGAGATGGAGAGTACGTCTGGATCCGACTTTGTGCAGATGGCCTCTTTCATGTTGTCCAGCCTGTTGAGGGACCCCCGTATAAAAAAACTCAAGGGGAATGACCTGTACTGGGTGACCATGCTACTAGACCCTCGGTACAGGCACAAAGTGGCAGACCTGTTACCAACTCAACACAAGGCGGAAAGGATGCAGTACTTGCAGAACAAACTGTCAATGATGCTTTACAATGCATTTAAGGGTATTGTGACAGTACAACGCAATAAAGGTACCACTGGCAGTAATCCTCCTCCTCCTCACTAGTCCACGCAGGCAAGGACAGGACGCTCCAGCGATCTCGGGGTGATGTCGGACATGCGGACATTCTTTAGTCCAATGCCTCACAGTAGCCCTTCCGGATCCACCCTCCACCAACGCCTGGACCGGCAGGTAGCTGACTACCTGGCCTTAAGTGTGGATGTACACACTGCGACTGCGAGCAGCGAGGATGAACTCTTTCTCTACTGGTTGCGCATGCTTGACCTGTGGCCAGAGCTGTCCCAATTTGCCATACAACTTCTCTCTTGCTCTGCCGCAAGCGTCCTGTCAGAAAGGACCTTCAGTGCAGCTGGAGGCATTGTCACTGAGAAGAGAAGTCGCCTAAGTCATGACAGTGTTCAGTACTTGACCTTTATCAAAATGAATGAGGCATGGATCCCTGAGGGCTATTGCACGACCGAAGACTAAGTCAGTCCACACAAACAGCATCTCTGCCTGCAGGCCGCTTGACTGCCTTCTCCGCCACCACCACCAGGGTCCAGGACTTTAGGCGGATTCCAGAATTTTGCAGCGGCCGTTATACTAATTTTTCTGGGGCGTTCACTTGCCTGCCTAATTTTTCTGGTTGAACTGCAGGCGGCTGCAACAAAAAAACAAAAGGCATGTACATGTGCCCATACCCCTTCGTGATCATTACCTTGCCGCGGTGAAGGGGCTTGCGTATCACAATGAAGCAATGACCGCCGGCTATATGAGTGTCTCGGGTGGGGGGGCACACCAAAGATAATAAGGTCTTTGTTTCATTGTGGTCAGACCAAATTTGATCAGCTGGACAGTCACTGTTCTGTCATTCAGCTACATCAGCCGGGCGACCATATGGGCTGAAAAGCCACCATCACCTGCACTCTCGTCATGGTGTGCAGTGCACCAGTCCAGCACGGCCGTCACTACACAAACGCCTGTTTGCAGTCACTGCATACCTTTCACTGCATCTGTGACTGCACATTGTATTATACCTTGAAGTCAGTGCAGAACTTGCACTTGAATGGATGGCAGACTTGCCCTCCATAACGGATTTCCGTTAAAGGATTTAAAGTTGATTCATTACAATTAGGGCCTCAAAAGTCCTCCTGAGTCCTGTATTGTTATTTTTGGTCACTACCTCGGGGCGGGCGTGCATGCCTGCCTGCTGCCCTCCTTGCCTGGATGTGTGGTGGTCCCACTTCGGGCCGGAATCCAACCTTCATTCCTCGCCCATTACCCGTGGTGACAATGGCAGACTTGCCCTCCATAACGGGGGGGGGGGGGGGGTAGTGTTATTTTTGGTCACTACCTCGGGGCGGGCGTGCATGCCTGCCTGCTGCCCTCCTTAGATGTGTAGTGGTAGCCGTTGCTCAGGCTCCACACCGGATTCAAACCCTCATTCCCCGGCCATTACCCGGGGTCACAAGTGGCAGACTTGCCCGCCTCCATATGATTCTCGTGAAAGGAATGTGGTGTCATCTTTGCCCGCCATAACTGGTTCTCGTTAAAGGATTTAAAGTACATTCATTTCAAATACAGCAAGCCCTCGATGGTCCTCCTGTATTGTTATTTTTGGTCACTACCTCGGGGAGGGCGTGCATGCCTGCCTGCTGCCCTCCTTGGATGTGTAGTGATAGCCGTTGCTCAGGCTCCACACCGGATTCAAACCCTCATTCCCCGGCCATTACCCGGGGTCACAATGCCAGACTTGCCCGCCTCCATAGGATTCTCATTGTAACGGTACTGAACAAGTACACAGCAAGTAGAAAATGTAATTTAAAAACAAAATGTAAGCTTTTTAACAATGCCATGGAAAGTTGAGAAGGCAGTCACACACATTACCTGACATCACTGAGTGAGGAAGAGCAATCTCGCCATGTTGCGCAGTAGTCCAGCATGGCCGTCACTACACAAACAGCTGGTAACTTGCGGTGCGTTACACAGTTAGTTTGGTGTGTCAGTGTGAAGCAGTACTCTAATTACACTACCTGATTGATGTATACACATGCAAGATGTTTTAAAGCACGTTAGGCCTGCAATTTAGCATTCAATGTGATTTCTGCCCTTAAAACGCTGTTTTGCGTCACATCCAGATTTTTCCCCGGGACTTTTGGCGTGTATCCCACTCCGCCATGCCCCCCTCCAGGTGTTAGACCCCTTGAAACATCTTTTCCATCACTTTTCTGGCCAGCATAATTTTTTCTATTTTTCAAAGTTCGCCTCCCCATTGAAGTCTATTGCGGTTCGCGAACTTTTCCGCGAACTAAACCTTCCGCGGAAGTTCACGAACCCGGTTTGCGAACCTAAAATCGGAGGTTAGGCCAATCACTGTTCCTGAGTGGGGTCAGGATAATCTCCCCACCTGCCTTTACAGTGGTTGCCTATTGGTGACCCATGCTTGTGAGTATAACAACTATTACTCTTTGTCATTATCCCCTTTGTCAATACATACTACACTATTGGGGCTCTTGGTGTTCCTCTGTTTAGCTCGTTTGTGATCCTCAAGTGGTTAACTTTAAAGTTAATGGCCGCTGACTTTAGAGCAGTGAATTTCATGATGGGGTTTTCAGGGGATCCATAACTCCATATGCAGTGCATATGGACCCCCTGGAAACCCAGTGGAAGTGGCAACGCTTTTGACAGGGATCGCTATACAGCTGCAATATGGCTGTATACGGATCCCTGGCAAACTCACCAATTTTTGGGAGTATTTTTGGAGTGTGGGAAATAGTAAAAAAAATGACATTGGGTCACCCTTCCCAAGCCTATTTAACCACTTAAAGGGAACTAAGCACCCTTTCTTTCACAGGAATTTCTCCTGGCATAGAAGCTGCCATGTCCCCCCCTCCCCTTCTCACAGTCTTTATTTATAGAAGTCAGAGATGCTATCTTGACACATTCACTCTAGATAATCTCTTTGAAGAAACTGTCCTAAATACCCACCCCTCTGTTGATGAAAAGGTATTGCTTACTTCTTGATAATGACTACAATAAAACAATTACCGTATTTTTCTGAATATAAGACACACCTAGGTTTGGAGCGCAAAATCCAGGGGGAAAAAATGCTAAACCTGATGCATCTACAGTGCAGGGGCATCTTGTAGACCCTCTCCTCCCAATTATTATGTCCACCTGTGTCCTCTGTCCATAGCCCCTGTGACCTCTGTCCTTACCATGTCCTCCGTCCCCCTGTGTCACCTGTCCGCACCCCCTGTGTCCACTGACCATACCCCCGTGACATCTGTCCATACCGTGTCCTCTGTCTGTCCCCCTGTGTCACTTGTCCATCCCCTTGTGTCACCTGTCTACACCCCCTGTGTCTGCTGTCCATACCCCTTTTTCTCTGTCCGTCCTGTGTCCTCTGTTCCCTGATAATGTGTCCCCCCAGAAGGAAGTGCAAGGGCAGAGCAGAGTTCACTCACTTATACAGTCCCGGCTCTGAGTGCTGCATCCTCCTATTTCACCTTTCCTGCAGGCTTTTATCCCCTGCTGATGGTGGCCGACATTGCTACATATGTGGCTCTGGCATGAGCCTGGTCTTTTTCAGTGTCATCTGCGCAAGCCCTGTCCACCCCATCCATAAGATCTTCACCACTGATGATGGCTGACATTGGTGAGGTGCATATGTGCAGCGGCTCTCTGGCTTCAGCCCGCTGTATGGTCGCATCTCATCCGCATGCACCATCTGCCCCCTCCACAGCAACTTCACCAATGGGGATGTCGCTTTCCATCCTCTTCTCTCTTCCAAGCCATTAACCAATAAGGCGGGTGGAGCTGTCCCCAACCGCCAATCACAGCCACCCTCTGCCCCCTTTCCTTTCATGATTGGCCGCGATGGTCGCACCTTCTGGGGGTACCAATGGCCGCACATTCGGACTATAAGACGCACCTACTTTTCCCCCACACTTTTGGGGGAGAAAAAGTGTGTCTTATAGTCCGAAAAATACGGTAGTTTCCTGAAATCCCTGCGGCCAGGGGCGGGCGGGCAGGCCTGCTGAAAAAGGCTAATAAAACTACTTTGAATCTAAAATAAATGGTAAAATAGAAGTTTATTTTAATAATGAGACATATTGTTGGCATGCATTTTTCATGTGCTATTGAAATGCCCTGGGTACTAAAATTGGTGCTCAGTTCACTTTAAAGACAAATGGATGGATATATTTGTCCAGTGTAGTTGTAGTTGAGTGCACCACCAGTTTGTTATTAAATGAAGCACATGTGGTATCATTTTAACCGTGACAAGTTGTAGAATACATTTTGGTGTGTCTTAAAGCTTGGACCTATGTCACATAAAAAATAGGTAGGGACAAACTCAATCCAACATAAAAAAGTAATTTTCCAAATTATGATCAAATGTAGGAAAGTCTTAGCAAAACTCCAAGAGACATATAATGAAGAAATGAAACAAAACTGGCTCTAGGGTGCATGAGAATATCAATTAATAATTTATTAATAAATGTCAAACACAGGTGCATAGTCACACAGAAATATAATGGAATCCCCAATCACAGATGGGCTACAATGATAGACTGAAGTAATGATGTCCCCAATTGCAGGGTATCTAAGCAATGCACGCTTGAGGTGATGGACCAGATGTACAATACTAGTATGAAACTGAAAGGCCCCCGTAGGAACTCAGCAATGGCATGGTATATTCCAAAATGCAGAGTCCAAGCACATGAGGCATGTCATGAAGTAAAGAAATACCCCCAATTGCAGGGTGGCTGGTGATGCAGATTTAGGACAATGATCCAGATGCACAGTACATGTACAGTATGTGACAGAAATCACCAGCAGTGGCAGGGGTCATCTGTATCAGGCTGACTGACGGACCCCATGTAATCACACACCATCCAGTCCAGCCGTTGGTGGTGACTACTGCAGCTGCTGGTAGTGCTGCTTGCATCATCAGGCCACTCTGGCTGAAAGAAGTGCTGCATCTCACTCAAAAAAAAATTGACTGGTTGATTGCAGTGCTGGTGACAGTGCTAGCCCTCACATGTGTGATGGGCAATGGAAACTGGGTAAATTGGCAGTGGAAAGACTTCTTCCAAATGCTTAATGAGACCGCACTTCAGTTCCCTCAGTTTGGCCTCTAGGCGGGCGGAGGAAATTAACTGCCCCAGTTTCCCCTTACATTGGGGATCTAACAGGTTGGCCAGACAAATTTTTTTTTGATGTCTTTGACCCGGGGGTCCCCCGGAGACAGCGCTGCATATGGGCAGCCATTGGAAAGAGGTGCCTAGGTGCCATCTTTTCCTGGCTTTTAAAGAGTTCGCAATGCTCCTCCTGCTGCTGTAGTTGTTTGTGCTGATCCTCATTGATTTCCTATCCCCGGGTTATGGCCTCTACCTCATGCTCAGGCAATATGTCCTCCTCCTCCTCTTCCAGGGCCTCTGCCTGCTGGGGCACTCCCCCTGCTGCCAGAGAAGTCAGTTATTGTTGCAAAACGGCCTCCCCTCATTCCAGTTGGTTGCAAGCTGTCCTGTCCAGCAGGAACAAAATGGGGAGCACTTCAGAAATGTGACACTTCTCTCCACCTTTGTGCCAGGTTCAAATGGCGCCAACACAGGGCAAATCTGTTGAACTTGCCGCCACTGTTCGCCAGTAATAATTCCCAATGGCTGTGTTGGCGCAAGGGAGGTGTACACCTCTATCATGTAGTCCTTGACTGCACTGTGCTGCTCCCACAGCTGCTGCAACATTAACAGTGTTGAGTTCCTATGCGTGGGGCAGTCCACCACTAGCCTGTGCTGCAGAAGACTGGTGGCGATGCAGCTGTGACAATGACGCAGAGGCAGTATAAAAGCAGTGGAAGTGGCAGACCACTCGATGTGCCACATGCAGGGTTGCTCGGATGTGCCTCATCCACGAATTCGTCAATCCGCGTGGTTGCAAAAAAAATCCGCATTCGGCCCCGCTGCATGCGGATTTTCGTCCGCGTCCACGCAACGACGTGGATTTTCTGCCGTGAATGGCGTAATCACGCGTGGAGTCCCGCCCGGAGGCGGATTTTATTTTAACGTTAATAACAAAGCCCCCATACATACTACAATCCCCCAAATTGCATGGATTATCGAGGTGATAAGGGGCAACATAACTTCAACATAAAAAATTCCCTCCCAATTTTTTTTTTTTTAATGGCTTTTAAAGACAAATCACCACTGTAAATGGGGCTATTAATTGGTAATACGTGGTTTTAAAAAGGGATATACGCGTTAAGCAATCAAAGAGGTGAAGGCGAGTTCCAATGGCACTTGGCGGCGAAGGTACCGCTGGAGGAGGATGAGTGGCTGACACCAAAAAGGCCCCAGAGAGGTTTTTGTAATTTGTTGTTTTTTTGTTTTGTTTTGTTTTTGTTTTTTTTTGCAGCAAATAGCAATGACATCGCAGCAGAGTTGTCAGTGGACACGGGCAGTGTGAACGCAGAGTGCAGTGGTGGTAGCGACTGAGTCAGGAGAAGGACTATGCGGGCGGTAAGTTCAGCAGCACAGAAGGACCACGGCAACGTACTGGTAGTAGTAGTAGCAGGCAGCACAGCGTCATAGTGCTGGCCAAAAAATTAAATGCACCCGGTGACCCGGGCAGTGTGAACGCAGACAGAGTACATTGGTGGAAGTGACTGAGTCAGGAGGAGGAGGACAATGCGGGCGGTCAGTTCAGCAGCACAGAAGGACCATGGCAACATACTGGTGGTAGTAGTAGTAGCACAGCGTCATAGTGCTGGCCAAAAAATTAAATGCACCCAGTGACCCGGGCAGTGTGAACGCAGAGTGTAGTAGCGACTGAGTCAGAAGGACAAAGCGGGCGATCAGTTCAGCAGCTCAGAAGGAGGACCATGGCAACTTACTGGTAGTAGTACCATAACACCAAAAAATTAACCAAGGTAGGCACTAGGCAGGTAGTAACTGTCTTTATAAAGGCAGGCATAGTTAACAACAGCACATGCAGCAGCCACTTCATGTCCCCCTGTGTCCGACAATAGGGGCCAGGAACTCACCTTCCACCCAAGCCTGGTTGATTTTCAGGAAGGTGAGTTTGTCCACAGAGGCGTGGGAGAGCCGAGAGCGCTTCTCTGTGACCACGCCACCGGCCGCACTAAAGCATCTCTCTGAGAGGACACTGGAAGGAGGGCAGGATAGGAGTTCCAGGGCGTACTGGGAAAGCTCGCTCCAGATGTCCAGTCTCTTGACCCAGTACTCCAAGGGGTCCACGGGGCTGTCGGTGTCATTGAGCCCGCTGGATGACCCCATATAGTCAGACACCATGGTGGTCGGTCGTTGCTTGTGCTGGTTGGTGGTGGATGCTGTGGCGGGCACCTCTGTTCTGGGCTGCTGCACTGCATACAGGCTCTTGCTTAGGCTCTTCAGGTCTCCGGGGCGCCAGTTGCTGCTGCTGCTGCTGGTGCTGGTGGTTGTTGTTGTGCTGCTAGTGGCAATGGCAGGCACCTCTTGCTGGCTTGGCAGAGCAGTTATAGTGGGGGTGGAAGGCTGGGGGAATGCTTCCAGTAGTCTGCGCACAAGGGCCTCCTTCAACTCCCTTGTGCGTTGCTCGGTGGTGGATGGCGTCATGAAGTCTCCCAGCTTCCCCTTCAGACGGGGATCAAGCATCAAGGTAATCCAGATGTCCTCCCTTGAACGCATCTGGATCACCTGGGGGTCCCTGCGAAGGCAGCGCAACATGTGCACAGCCATGGGAAACAAGTGGGCCCTGCCAGCAAGATCTTCCTCGTCCTCGCCATTGTCCCATAACGCATGCCTGTCCTCTTCCTCTGCCATGTCGTTGTCCTCCTCAAACCGCCATCCACGTACAACGCCTGCTGCACTCTGCTCCTCCTCCTCCTCCTCATTCAGGTTAGGGACCTCCAACTCTTCCACTACCTGCTGTGAGCCCTCCTCTGAGCTGGACTGTGCTGCCATCTGCTCCTGTTCTTCCAATTGCCTCAGGGCTTCATCCCCACACTCAATTAAATTGTCCATTGCCTGCTCCAGTAGACAAACCAAGGGCACCCACTGGCACACAGAGGCCCGCTCCTCACTGACCATCTTGGTTGCCTCCAGGAAGGGACTCAGCACCAGGCATACTTGCTGCATCAGTGTCCACTGAGTGGCAGTAATCATGGGGACTTGCTGGTTGCTGGGGACACTTGGGTCTAGCATGTAGGCCCTAAGAGCCAGCCTGTGCTGACACAGCCGCTTCAACATGGCCAGAGTCAAATTCCAGCGAACTGGCATGTCGATGATCAGCCGGTGTTGTGGCCTTCCATACTGCTGCTGTAAGGTGGACAAGAGTGCAGAGGCAGTGGCTGACAGGCGGAAAAAGCGTACCACCGCCCGGGCATCCTGCAGCAGCTCGCTCATCCCCTGGTAGGTGCGCAAGAAGCGCTGCACCACAAGATTGAGCACGTGGGCCAAGCAGGGGATGTGCTGGAGGTTTCCCTGCTGCACTGCTGCCACCAGGTTGGCCCCGTTATCGGCTGCCACATACCCCACTTCCAGGCCTCTGGGGGTCAGCCACCTCCGCTCCTGCTTCCTGAGGGTGGCCAGGACGTTGGTGGCCGTAAGCCTCTCCTTCCCCAGGGTCACCAATTTTAAAAGGGCTTGGCAGTGCCGAGGCTTGGCGCTGCTGCTGCCGAGGCAGGCTTGCTTTCCGGGTGCAGAGGACCCTTCTGCATCCCCCCTGATCCCGCGTGGTGGCACCACTAGCTTGGCTGATGCGCTCTTGTCCTCCCTCCCTTCCATCAGTGTCACCCAGTGGGCCGTAAAGGACAGGTAGCGACCTGTCCCAAATCTGCTACTCCACGAGTCCATGGTCACGTGGACCCGCTTGCCCACAGAGTAGTCCAGGGAACGGGCCACGTTTTCCACCACAAACTTGTGGAGTGCTGGGATCGCGCTCCTGCTGAAATAGTGGCGACTGGGGACTTGCCACTCGGGGATGCCAAATTGGAGCAGCGTCCGCATGGCGCTCCCCTCCTGCACCAGGGAGTAGGGAAGCAGCTGTGATGCCATGGCCCGGGACAGCAAGCCATTTAGTTTGCGGATCCGCCTGTGGTTTGGAGGCAGAGGCTTGGTCAGACCCTGAAAGGTGTCGCTCAGCAGGGTCTGACGACGCTGGGATGCAGGGGAGACAGAGGAGAGAGACGACCACTGGCTGCCAGCCTCAATGTCTGTGTCCTGAGTAGCCGAGGTGGAAGAGCGCTTGCGTGCTACTACTGCTGCTGCTGTGGGGGATTCACGACCCTGAGGGAGGGATGATGCTGCTGCGCTGGTGGGCTTTCTGCTCTCAGGAACCCCTGCCAGCAGTGCCTGCTTCCTCTTAAACTCTGCATACTCGCGGCAGTGGCGGCTTCTCAGGTTGCCCTGGAGGGATGAGGTACCCATCTTGCTCAGACTTTTCCCACGGCTCAATCTTTTGCTGCATAACCTGCACACCGCATACCTTTTGTCATCAGTACATTCGTCAAAGCAATCCCACACTGGTGACTTTAATTTACTGTGGCCCCCACTAGCAGAGGGTGCAGCGGAACAATGTGTGGTAGTAGTTGCCGGGGGTTGCATGGTGGTGGTGCCGGCTGAAGCAGTGTCCTGTCTACTTCCTCCACGCCCACTGCTGCCGATGCTCCTGCCCCTGCCTGACATATGGCGATATCCTTGCCTAGGCCGAGGTGACTCGTCATCCTGCTCTGACCATTCTTCCCCGGACTCAGCAGGCTGCGCATAGTTAGGGTCCACAACGTCGTCATCATCAGCAGCATCATCATAATCCAGCTCTTCCTCTGACTCCCCCGCCTCCTCTTCTGTCCCTACATCCCCAGACACACACCCCTCTTCTTCATCACCAGAACTCAACAACGCTTGTGATTGTGGCCCGATCTCAATCTCTGCCACATCAGTCCCCAGTAAGTCCTGAGCGTCTTGCATCAGCAGGTTCCCAGATGCTGGACTGAGGGACAGAACGCTGTCATCCTGGGATGCTGGGGTGGATGTCACAACAAGCGTGGGACGTTGGCTGCTGCTGCTGCTGCTTGGAGTGGTGCTTACAGTAGAGGTCTGGGAGGAAGTCATGATGTCCATGAGTACGTCAGGTTCCATTTGCTCAACCACCACACGGGGACCAGAAACTTTAAAATATTTGGACAATGGCGTCCGCTGACTCGGCCCAGGCTTTGCTGCCCCCCCTTTCTGCTGCATCACGACCACGTACAGCTGGGCGTCCTCTCCCTGGACGTGGAGCAGTCCCAGAAGTGGCTGAGGCAATTGAACTCCCTTTCCTCTCACCCCGCGAAACCCTGCCAGACATGTTGCTAGTAATGAATCACTGGATGCAGTGGGCACAGTACAAGGTCACTGAAGGATGCACCAGGCACAGTACAACAGCACTGAAGGATGCAGTGGGCACAGTACAAGGTCACTGAAGGATGTAGTGGGCACAGCAGTGGGCACTGGATATACAACTAGGTCACTGAAGGATGCAGTGGGCACAGTACAAGGTCACTGAAGGATGCAGTGGGCACAGCAGTGGGCACTGGATATACAACTAGGCCACTGAAGGATGCAGTGGGCACAGTACAAGGTCTCTGAAGGATGCAGTGGGCACAGCAGTGGGCACTGGATATACAACTAGGTCACTGAAGGATGCAGTGGGCACACAAGGATGTCACACTGTGTAATGAGATGCTTATATGCCAGCGAGCGAGCAGTGGGCACTGGGCACGGCACAAGGTCACTGAAAGAATGAATGAACAGCGCTGGCAGAGAGTGGCGGTGCCGGCGGTGTGACTGGCTGCCTGCAAATAGTACAAGCGAAGTGTATAACTGTCACTGAAATAATATACAAGTGTGTAATGAGATGCTTATATGCCAGCGAGCGAGCAGTGGGCCCTGGGCACGGCACAAGGTCACTGACAGAATGAATCAACAGCGCTGGCAGAGAGTGGCGGCGCCGGCGGCGGTGTGACTGGCTGCCTGCAAATAGTACAAGTGTATAACTGTCACTGGAATATACAAGTGAACACTGCAGCTGCACTAACCTGCCTGCACTACACACAGATAATCCCCACTCCCACTACACTGACTACACTGCAGCACTGAACCTGTGTGCACTACACACAGTTAAATAATCACTAGACTCCCACACTCCCACTACACTACACTGACTACAACTAACTACAGCAATCACTCACTGACTAGCTAACTGTGTACAGTATAAGAGCAGTGTTAGCAAAAAAAACGCTTTGTTTTTAACACAATAAATGCACTTGCTCAAACAACAATGGCCTGGAGATAATCCTCTCAGCACCACAGTCTAGCAAGGACAGAGCTTTTCCATCATGGCCGCCGCTTTATATTCAGGAGGGGAGGGCATAGCTCCCTTCCTGTGATTGGTTGCTAGGGCCTGGCTGGGGCCCTCTGATTGGCCTGCAATGTGTCACTTCCGCATAGTTTGACGCATTTCCGCTAACCACGACTTCAGCGCCGGGTTTCACAAGCGTGAATGCGGATTTCTGTCCGCATTCACGCGAAGCCGAAGCAGATTTTCGTGGTTGAAAATCTATTCACGGCTTAGCGTGTCCGAGGCGGAATGCGTCAAAATGGTCGTGAATCCATGCGTAAGCGTGATCACGACCTGGCGGTGAGCACCACTGGCCACATGCACCATGTCACCCACCCTCGTACAGGTCCATAGGAACCACATCACGACAAGGTTGAGGACGTGAGCAAGACAGGGCAAAGAAAAGAGCACACTAGCACAGAGGGCCAGTGGTGCTCAAATACCCCTTTTTAAAATTCGAGTTTGGTCGAATTCGAATAGTAAATTATTCGAGGTCAGTCGAATATTCGAGTCGAATAATTTTTACTATTCGATTCGACCTCGGACTTCGAGCTCACTATTCGAGTCGGTATTCGAGCTCATTATTCGAGCTGACTATTCGAATTGGCCTTAAATAGCTTCCAACACTTGTTTTGAGGGTGAATGATGCAAGAAACATCTTTTTTTCCAAGTAACAACAGCAAGTGATTATGTGGGGATGTTCCTTTAAAAAAAAAAAGGTGGAAAGAGAAGTTGTGTCCAGAATTTTGTTCAGTACTGTATATACTTCTTCTTCTTCTTCTTCTTCTTTATCTTCTATATCTTCTTCTTCTATATCTTCTTCTATATCTTCTTCTTCTATATCTTCTTCTTTATCTTCTTCTTCTTCTTCTATATTGTCTTCTTCTTCTTCTTCTTCTTCATCTTCTTCATCTTCTTCATCATCATCTTCTTCTTCTTCATCTTCTTCTTCTTCATCTTCTTCTTCTTCATCTTCTTCTTCTTCATCTTCTTCTTCATCTTCTTCTTCTTCATCTTCTTCTTCTTCATCTTCTTCTTCTTCTTCTTCATCTTCTTCATCTTCTTCATCTTCTTCTTCATCTTCTTCTTCTTCTTCTTCTTCTTCTTCTTCTTCTTCTTCTTCTTCATCTTCTTCTTCTTCTTCTTCTTCATCTTCTTCTTCTTCATCTTCTTCTTCTTCTTCATCTTCTTCTTCTTCTTCTTCTCCATCTTCTTCTTCTTCATCTTCTTCATCTTCTTCTTCTTCATCTTCTTCATCTTCTTCTTCTTCATCTTCTTCTTCTTCTTCTTCTTCTTCTTCTTCATCTTCTTCTTCTTCTTCTTCTTCATCTTCTTCTTCTTCTTCTTCTTCTTCTTCTTCATCTTCTTCTTCTTCTTCTTCTCCATCTTCTTCTTCTTCATCTTCTTCATCTTCTTCTTCTTCATCTTCTTCATCTTCTTCTTCTTCATCTTCTTCTTCTTCATCTTCTTCTTCTCCTTCTTCTTCATCTTCTTCTTCTTCTCCATCTTCTTCTTCTCCTTCTTTTTCTATATCGTCTTCTTCTTCTTCACTTATTTCTCTTTTCAAATTTTTTTTTAAAGAAATGCAGCTATTTTTGAGCGTAACAAATAGCTGGTGGCGCACGCATGTTGGAAGCGCCATTGTATGTGCTCCCTGGCAGTGGAAACACACAGACAGCAGAAGGGAAATTCAGCAGCAGGAGGAGGAGGATGAGTGTGTGGCAGCAGGCAGTCAATGAGGCAGGCAGCGTGACATAATAGCCCTGGTACCTAGCGGTGATACCAGGGCTGTAAATAAACACAGCAGGCAGGAGGTCCCAGACAGCGGTCGTGCAGCCCACATCGTGTCCAATACACAACTGGGACAACACAGTTTTCAACCCGGGCACCTCTGAAAAATTAAACCTTTTTTTTTTTTTATGGTTTTTTGGTTTTGTTTGTAAAACAAATTACACAGATATATAGCTATTTTTTGACGTAATAGCTGGTGGCAGAGTGGCAGCAGAATGTAATTCTGTGTACCCTGGCAGTGGGAAACACAGACCGACAGCAGCAGCAGCAGGAGGAATGGAGGAGTAATGTGAGCAGCTATTGTTTCACGTAATAGCTGGTGGCAGAGTGGCAGCAGAATGTAATTCTGTGTACCCTGGCAGTGGGAAACACAGACAGACAGCAGCAGCAGCAGGAGGAATGGAGGAGTAGTGTGAGTGTGGCAGCAGGCAGGCAGCGTGACATAATAGCCCTGGTACCTAGCGGGTGATACCAGGGCTGTAAATAAACACAACAGGAGGTCCCAGACAGCGGTCGTGCAGCCCACATCGTGTCCAATACACAACTGGGACAACACAGTTTTCAACCCGGGCACCTCTGAAAAATTAAACCTTTTTTTTTTTTTATGTTTTTTTGGTTTTGTTTGTAAAACAAATTACACAGATATATAGCTATTTTTTAACGTAATAGCTGGTGGCAGAGTGGCAGCAGAATGTAATTCTGTGTACCCTGGCAGTGGGAAAAACAGACCGACAGCAGCAGCAGCAGGAGGAATGGAGGAGTAATGTGAGCAGCTATTGTTTGACGTAATAGCTGGTGGCAGAGTGGCAGCAGAATGTAATTCTGTGTACCCTGGCAGTGGGAAACACAGACCGACAGCAGCATCAGCAGGAGGAATGGAGGAGTAGTGTGAGTGTGGCAGCAGGCAGGCAGCGTGACATAATAGCCCTGGTACCTAGCGGGTGATACCAGGGCTGTAAATAAACACAACAGGAGGTCCCAGACAGCGGTCGTGCAGCCCACATCGTGTCCAATACACAACTGGGACAACACAGTTTTCAACCCGGGCACCTCTGAAAAATTAAACCTTTTTTTTTTTTTATGGTTTTGTAGTTTTGGTTTTACAACCAATTACACAGATATAGCTATTTTTTGATGTAATAGCTGGTGGCAGAGTGGCAGCAGAATGTAATTCTGTGTACCCTGGCAGTGGGAAACACAGACAGACAGCAGCAGCAGCAGGAGGAATGGAGGAGTAGTGTGAGTGTGGCAGCAGGCAGGCAGCGTGACATAATAGCCCTGGTACCTAGCGGGTGATACCAGGGCTGTAAATAAACACAACAGGAGGTCCCAGACAGCGGTCGTGCAGCCCACATCGTGTCCAATACACAACTGGGACAACACAGTTTTCAACCCGGGCACCTCAGAAAAATTAAACCTTTTTTTTTTTTTTTAATGGTTTTTTTGGTTTTGTTTGTAAAACAAATTACACAGATATATAGCTATTTTTTGACGTAATAGCTGGTGGCAGAGTGGCAGCAGAATGTAAATCTGTGTACCCTGGCAGTGGGAAACACAGACAGACAGCAGAAGGGCAGTACACAGCAGCCCACTGTAGTTGTAAAATGTGTGGCTGCAGGCGACGTAATAGTCAAAGTGAACCAGGCTGGCTTAGTGAGCAGGAGCCAGGAGGTGGTAAAGGGTGGTAAGGCACATTAACGATGGTTCTAAGTTCCGGCAGCCAGTTCATGTCCCCCTCTCGCCGACAACAGGGGCCAGGAACTCGCCTTCCACCCACGCCTGGTTCATCTTGAGAAACGTCAGTCTGTCCACAGACTTGTGAGACAGATGTGAGCGTTTCTTGGTGATCACGCCACCAGCTGCACTGAAGCAGCGCTCAGACAGCACGCTGGAAGGGGGGCAGGACAGCACTTCCAGGGCGTACTGTGCCAGCTCGCTCCAGATCTCCAGGCGCTGGACCCAATACTCCATGGGATCAACAGGGGCATCGCTGTCAAGCCCGCTGTAGGACCCCATGTAGTCAGCCACCATGCGGGTCAGGCGCTGGCTGTGACCGGAGGAGGATGCTGCTGCATGCACCTCCTCTCTAGTCACTGCTGCCGGAGCCTCTACAGTCCTGTAGAGCTCGTGGCTGAGAGACAGCAGGTCTGTGGGGCGCTTGCTGCTGGATGCAGGCACCTGCTGCTGCCTCTGTGCTGGCTGGACAGTGGGGGTGGAAGGCTGGGGGAAGGCTTCCTCCAAGCGCTCAACAAGGGCCTGCTGCAAGCTCCTTATTTGTTGCGCTGGGTCTCCTCCTGCAGGCGGCAGGAACTGGCTCAACTTCCCCTTGAGGCGCGGGTCCAACATCATGCTGATCCAGATTTCCTCCCTCTGCTTCATCTGGATCACCCTGGGGTCCCTGCGCAGGCACGTCAGCATGTGCGCTGCCATTGGGAAGAGGCGGGCCACGTCTGCTGGCACATCGACGGCAGTGCTGTCCTCCTCATCCTCCTCCTCTGCCGCCTCATCCTCTCTCCACCCCCGCACCAACTCAGCTGCGCTGTGCTGATCCCCCTCATCAGCAGCAAGGTCAGGGACCTCCACCAAGTCCTCCTCCTCCTCCCCCTCAGAGGTGGACTGTGCAGCTGCTTGCCGCTCCTGCTGGTCCAAGGCTGCTGCTCCCTGTTCCAGCAAAGCATCGAGGGCCCTGTTCAGCAGATAAACCAGGGGCACCCACTCGCAGACCATAGCATGGTCCCTGCTCACCATGTTAGTGGCCTGCAGAAAGGGAGCCAGCACTAAGCACACCTGCTGCATGTGCCTCCAGTCATCATCGGGGACGATGGACGGGATGTTGCTGGTCTTGTCCCTTCTCTGAGCGGCGGAAACAGTGGCCAGGGCAAGGTACTAGTTGACAGCGTGCATCTGTTCAACCAGACGCTCCAACATCGCCAGGGTGGAGTTCCAGCGAGTCGGAACGTCAAGGATCAGCCGATGGCGTGGCAGCTCCAGCTCCTTTTGCACGTCTTCCAGGCTCGCACAGGCTGCAGCCGAGCGCCGGAAGTGACGCACAACGTTCCTTGCCATTTCCAGCAGTTCGCCCATCCCCTGGTAGGTGCGCAATAACTTCTGCACCACCAGGTTCAGCACGTGGGCAAGACAGGGGATGTGGGTCAGGTTTCCCCTGTCTATTGCGGCAACCAGATTGGCCCCATTGTCGGCCACCACCTCTCCGACTCTGAGGCCTCTGGGGGTCAGCCAAATCCTCTCCTGCTCCTGGAGTTTGGCCAACACATGGGTTGCCGTCAGCTTGGTCTTCCCAAGGCTGACCAAGTGCAGCAGCGCTTGGCAGTGGCGGGCCTTCACGCTGCTGCTGAGGCGGGGGGTTTGGCCAGGTGTGCCGGAGGATGGCAGAGGATCGGAGGAACCTGCTGCAGTTCCCCCGACCCTGCGGGGTGGCACCACCCACTGTATTGCTGCTGCTGCTGTGCCCGCTGCTGCTCTCCCATCCTCACCCCCTTCCACCAAGCTGACCCAGTGGACAGTGAAGGACAGGTAGCGGCCTGTCCCGAAGCGGCGGCTCCAGGAGTCCATGGTGACGTGGACCCTTTCACCAACCGCGTGCTCCAGCCCTCGCTCCACATTGGCCATCACAAAGCGGTGCAGTGCAGGAATGGCCTTGTGGGCAAAGAAGTGTCTGCTGGGGAGCTGCCAGTCTGGGGCTGCGCAAGCAAGCAGCGCACGAATGTCGCTCCCCTCCTGCACGAGCGTGTACGGCAGGAGTTGGGAGCACATGGCCCGTGCCAGCAAGCCGTTCAGCTGCCGCACGCGACGGCTGCTGGGAGGCAGAGCCCTAACCACCCCCTGGAAGGACTCGCTCAAAAGGCTCTGGCGTGGCCTTTTGCTGGCACGGGAATCAGCAGACACAGCAGAGGAGGCCACTGAGGACTGGCTGCCAGAACAGGCCTCAGTGTCGGCGGCAGGAGTTGCAGAGGGGGGAGGAGCAGTGCGTTTCCGCACTCCTGCTGGTGCTGCTGGAGGAGCAGGAGGGCGGGTGGCTGCTGTTGCTGCTGCTGCTGCTGAAGGCTGTGCAGTGATGGGTGTGGTGCCACTGCCAGCACCAGATGCCTTCAGCCTCTGGAACTCCTCATGCTGGTGGAAATGTTTCGCAGCAAGGTGGTTGATGAGCGAGCTGGTGCTGAACTTTAAGGGGTCTGCACCTCTGCTCAACGTCCGCTGACAGTGGTTGCAAGTGGCGTACTTGCTGTACACTGTGGGCATGGTGAAAAAGCGCCAGATTGGTGACAAAAACAACCCCCTACGGCATGGAACCGCTGCTGCCTGTCTCCCTGTGGTGGTTGGGGGGGGGGGGCTTGGGTGCGGCTGGTGGTGGTACTGGCAGATGCTGCTGCTGCTGCTGCTGAGCCTGAGGCACAAGCAGGCTGGGGGACCTGCCTACTGCTGCCAATGCTTGCAATGATGCGCCTCCTTGCAAGGCCCACAAGCGCATCCTCCTCCTCCTCCTCAGAGCTGCTGATGACGACATCCCCTGGAGCTGGTGGCACCCAGTCTCTGTCTGTCACCGTGTCATCATCATCCACCCCCTCCTGAAACATGTCCTGCTGGGATGATGACCCCCCAAACTCCTCTCCTGATGCATGGATGGGCTGCTTGACTGTCGCCACAGTCTTGCTGTCCAATCCCTCATCCCCCAAAGTGCCCATCAATATCTCCTCCTCCAAATCGCCAACAACAGCAGACAATTGACTCATCATGCCTGGGGTCAAAAGAGTGCTGAGTGACAGGTCGGCGACTGACGGTGAACTGGCCTCCTCCCCAGGCCCTGCTGGGCAGCTGCTGCGAACAGGGGTGGTGGTGGTGGTGAGGGTGGAGGCCTCGGATGCAGAGCTGATGGCGGGCTGCTCATCCTCCGTCATCAGTTGCACCACAGTGTCTGCATCCTTTTCCTCAATGGGACGTTTCCGACCCGGCTGGAGGAAAATCGGAGCAGGTGCTACACGCTGCTGCTGCTGTGTCTCTGCAGCGTGAGTTGCAGATGCTCCTGCTGGGCGGCGCCCAAGGCGTCCACGGCCAGTGGCTATAGGAGGAATGTTAGCCACTGACGCTGCTGCTGCTGCTGCAGAACTGTGCATGGTGGCGCGGCCGCGCCCGCGGCTTACCACAATGCTGCTCCCTCTCCTCCTGATTCCCTTGCTGCCCTTCCCCTTGCCCAGACCGCGCTGGTTGCCACTTCCAGACATCTTCGATGTTTTGGGCGTAAACACAAAAGTTTTTTAAAAGGGCGGGTGAAAAGTGGGGTACTTTAATGGAGTGGGTTGGTGGGCGAGGTGACTGAGTGAGTGTCTAGTACAGTAAGTAAGTAGTAACAGAGTCAGTAAGTACAACTAGAAGTTACAATAATCAGTAGTAATAATCACAAGGAAATAGAGTGTGTGTACACAGACAGTGAGTGAGTGCACGCACACGCAGGAGCTAGCCTATGAACAGTGACTGAGTGTCCCTACTAGTACAGTAAGTAGTAACAGTAAGTACAACCAGAAATTACAATAATCAATCAGTAATCAGAAGGAAATAGAGTGTGTGTACAGTACACAGACAGTGAGTGCACGCACACGCAGGAGCTAGTAGCCTATGAACAGTGACAGTGAGTGTCCTAGTACAGTTACAGTATATAACTATTCAGAAGGAAATAGAGTGTGTGTACACTACAGTACACAGACAGTGAGTGCACGCACACGCAGGAGCTAGTAGCCTATGAACAGTGTCAGTGAGTGAGTGTCCTAGTACAGTTACAGTATATAACTATTCAGAAGGAAATAGAGTGTGTGTACACTACACAGACAGTGAGTGCACGCACACGCAGGAGCTAGTAGCCTATGAACAGTGACAGTGAGTGTCCTAGTACAGTTACAGTATATAACTATTCAGAAGGAAATAGAGTGTGTGTACACTACAGTACACAGACAGTGAGTGCACGCACACGCAGGAGCTAGTAGCCTATGAACAGTGACAGTGAGTGAGTGTCCTAGTACAGTTACAGTATATAACTATTCAGAAGGAAATAGAGTGTGTGTACAGTACACAGACAGTGAGTGCACGCACACGCAGGAGCTAGTAGCCTATGAATAGTGACAGTGAGTGTCCTAGTACAGTTACAGTATATAACTATTCAGAAGGAAATAGAGTGTGCGTGCAGTACACAGACAGTGAGTGCACGCACACGCAGGAGCTAGTAGCCTATGAACAGTGACAGTGAGTGTCCTAGTACAGTTACAGTATATAACTATTCAGAAGGAAATAGAGTGTGTGTACACTACTAGGTCACTGAAGGATGCAGTGGGCACAGTACAAGGTCTCTGAAGGATGCAGTGGGCACAGCAGTGGGCACTGGATATACAACTAGGTCACTGAAGGATGCAGTGGGCACACAAGGATGTCACACTGTGTAATGAGATGCTTATATGCCAGCGAGCGAGCAGTGGGCACTGGGCACGGCACAAGGTCACTGAAAGAATGAATGAACAGCGCTGGCAGAGAGTGGCGGTGCCGGCGGTGTGACTGGCTGCCTGCAAATAGTACAAGCGAAGTGTATAACTGTCACTGAAATAATATACAAGTGTGTAATGAGATGCTTATATGCCAGCGAGCGAGCAGTGGGCCCTGGGCACGGCACAAGGTCACTGACAGAATGAATCAACAGCGCTGGCAGAGAGTGGCGGCGCCGGCGGCGGTGTGACTGGCTGCCTGCAAATAGTACAAGTGTATAACTGTCACTGGAATATACAAGTGAACACTGCAGCTGCACTAACCTGCCTGCACTACACACAGATAATCCCCACTCCCACTACACTGACTACACTGCAGCACTGAACCTGTGTGCACTACACACAGTTAAATAATCACTAGACTCCCACACTCCCACTACACTACACTGACTACAACTAACTACAGCAATCACTCACTGACTAGCTAACTGTGTACAGTATAAGAGCAGTGTTAGCAAAAAAAACGCTTTGTTTTTAACACAATAAATGCACTTGCTCAAACAACAATGGCCTGGAGATAATCCTCTCAGCACCACAGTCTAGCAAGGACAGAGCTTTTCCATCATGGCCGCCGCTTTATATTCAGGAGGGGAGGGCATAGCTCCCTTCCTGTGATTGGTTGCTAGGGCCTGGCTGGGGCCCTCTGATTGGCCTGCAATGTGTCACTTCCGCATAGTTTGACGCATTTCCGCTAACCACGACTTCAGCGCCGGGTTTCACAAGCGTGAATGCGGATTTCTGTCCGCATTCACGCGAAGCCGAAGCAGATTTTCGTGGTTGAAAATCTATTCACGGCTTAGCGTGTCCGAGGCGGAATGCGTCAAAATGGTCGTGAATCCATGCGTAAGCGTGATCACGACCTGGCGGTGAGCACCACTGGCCACATGCACCATGTCACCCACCCTCGTACAGGTCCATAGGAACCACATCACGACAAGGTTGAGGACGTGAGCAAGACAGGGCAAAGAAAAGAGCACACTAGCACAGAGGGCCAGTGGTGCTCAAATACCCCTTTTTAAAATTCGAGTTTGGTCGAATTCGAATAGTAAATTATTCGAGGTCAGTCGAATATTCGAGTCGAATAATTTTTACTATTCGATTCGACCTCGGACTTCGAGCTCACTATTCGAGTCGGTATTCGAGCTCATTATTCGAGCTGACTATTCGAATTGGCCTTAAATAGCTTCCAACACTTGTTTTGAGGGTGAATGATGCAAGAAACATCTTTTTTTCCAAGTAACAACAGCAAGTGATTATGTGGGGATGTTCCTTTAAAAAAAAAAAGGTGGAAAGAGAAGTTGTGTCCAGAATTTTGTTCAGTACTGTATATACTTCTTCTTCTTCTTCTTCTTCTTTATCTTCTATATCTTCTTCTTCTATATCTTCTTCTATATCTTCTTCTTCTATATCTTCTTCTTTATCTTCTTCTTCTTCTTCTATATTGTCTTCTTCTTCTTCTTCTTCTTCTTCTTCTTCTTCTTCATCTTCTTCATCTTCTTCATCATCATCTTCTTCTTCTTCATCTTCTTCTTCTTCATCTTCTTCTTCTTCTTCTTCATCTTCTTCATCTTCTTCTTCTTCATCTTCTTCTTCTTCTTCTTCATCTTCTTCTTCATCTTCTTCTTCTTCTTCTTCTTCTTCTTCTTCTTCTTCTTCTTCTTCTTCTTCTTCTTCTTCTTCTTCTTCTTCTTCTTCTTCTTCATCTTCTCCATCTTCTTCTTCTTCATCTTCTTCATCTTCTTCTTCTTGATCTTCTTCATCTTCTTCTTCATCTTCTTCATCTTCTTCATCTTCTTCTTCTTCTTCATCTTCTTCATCTTCTCCATCTTCTTCTTCTTCATCTTCTTCATCTTCTTCATCTTCTCCATCTTCTTCTTCTTCATCTTCTTCATCTTCTTCTTCTTCATCTTCTTCATCTTCTTCTTCTTCATCTTCTTCTTCTCCTTCTTCTTCATCTTCTTCTTCTTCTCCTTCTTCTTCTCCTTCTTTTTCTATATCGTCTTCTTCTTCTTCACTTATTTCTCTTTTCAAATTTTTTTTTAAAGAAATGCAGCTATTTTTGAGCGTAACAAATAGCTGGTGGCGCACGCATGTTGGAAGCGCCATTGTATGTGCTCCCTGGCAGTGGAAACACACAGACAGCAGGAGGTAAATTCAGCAGCAGGAGGAGGAGGATGAGTGTGTGGCAGCAGGCAGTCAATGAGGCAGGCAGCGTGACATAATAGCCCTGGTACCTAGCGGTGATACCAGGGCTGTAAATAAACACAGCAGGCAGGAGGTCCCAGACAGCGGTCGTGCAGCCCACATCGTGTCCAATACACAACTGGGACAACACAGTTTTCAACCCGGGCACCTCTGAAAAATTAAACTTTTTTTTTTTTAATGGTTTTTTGGTTTTGTTTGTAAAACAAATTACACAGATATATAGCTATTTTTTGACGTAATAGCTGGTGGCAGAGTGGCAGCAGAATGTAATTCTGTGTACCCTGGCAGTGGGAAACACAGACCGACAGCAGCAGCAGCAGGAGGAATGGAGGAGTAATGTGAGCAGCTATTGTTTGACGTAATAGCTGGTGGCAGAGTGGCAGCAGAATGTAATTCTGTGTACCCTGGCAGTGGGAAACACAGACAGACAGCAGCAGCAGCAGGAGGAATGGAGGAGTAGTGTGAGTGTGGCAGCAGGCAGGCAGCGTGACATAATAGCCCTGGTACCTAGCGGGTGATACCAGGGCTGTAAATAAACACAACAGGAGGTCCCAGACAGCGGTCGTGCAGCCCACATCGTGTCCAATACACAACTGGGACAACACAGTTTTCAACCCGGGCACCTCAGAAAAATTAAACCTTTTTTTTTTTTTAATGTTTTTTTTGGTTTTGTTTGTAAAACAAATTACACAGATATATAGCTATTTTTTGACGTAATAGCTGGTGGCAGAGTGGCAGCAGAATGTAAATCTGTGTACCCTGGCAGTGGGAAACACAGACAGACAGCAGAAGGGCAGTACACAGCAGCCCACTGTAGTTGTAAAATGTGTGGCTGCAGGCGACGTAATAGTCAAAGTGAACCAGGCTGGCTTAGTGAGCAGGAGCCAGGAGGTGGTAAAGGGTGGTAAGGCACATTAACGATGGTTCTAAGTTCCGGCAGCCAGTTCATGTCCCCCTCTCGCCGACAACAGGGGCCAGGAACTCGCCTTCCACCCACGCCTGGTTCATCTTGAGAAACGTCAGTCTGTCCACAGACTTGTGAGACAGACGTGAGCGTTTCTTGGTGATCACGCCACCAGCTGCACTGAAGCAGCGCTCGGACAGCACGCTGGAAGGGGGGCAGGACAGCACTTCCAGGGCGTACTGCGCCAGCTCGCTCCAGATCTCCAGGCGCTGGACCCAATACTCCATGGGATCAACAGGGGCATCGCTGTCAAGCCCGCTGTAGGACCCCATGTAGTCAGCCACCATGCGGGTCAGGCGCTGGCTGTGACCGGAGGAGGATGCTGCTGCATGCACCTCCTCTCTAGTCACTGCTGCCGGAGCCTCTACAGTCCTGTAGAGCTCGTGGCTGAGAGACAGCAGGTCTGTGGGGCGCTTGCTGCTGGATGCAGGCACCTGCTGCTGCCTCTGTGCTGGCTGGACAGTGGGGGTGGAAGGCTGGGGGAAGGCTTCCTCCAAGCGCTCAACAAGGGCCTGCTGCAAGCTCCTTATTTGTTGCGCTGGGTCTCCTCCTGCAGGCGGCAGGAACTGGCTCAACTTCCCCTTGAGGCGCGGGTCCAACATCATGCTGATCCAGATGTCCTCCCTCTGCTTCATCTGGATCACCCTGGGGTCCCTGCACAGGCACGTCAGCATGTGCGCTGCCATTGGGAAGAGGCGGGCCACGTCTGCTGGCACATCGACGGCAGTGCTGTCCTCCTCATCCTCCTCCTCTGCCGCCTCATCCTCTCTCCACCCCCGCACCAACTCAGCTGCGCTGTGCTGATCCCCCTCATCAGCAGCAAGGTCAGGGACCTCCACCAAGTCCTCCTCCTCCTCCCCCTCAGAGGTGGACTGTGCAGCTGCTTGCCGCTCCTGCTGGTCCAAGGCTGCTGCTCCCTGTTCCAGCAAAGCATCGAGGGCCCTGTTCAGCAGACAAACCAGGGGCACCCACTCGCAGACCATAGCATGGTCCCTGCTCACCATGTTAGTGGCCTGCAGAAAGGGAGCCAGCACTAAGCACACCTGCTGCATGTGCCTCCAGTCATCATCGGGGACGATGGACGGGATGTTGCTGGTCTTGTCCCTTCTCTGAGCGGCGGAAACAGTGGCCAGGGCAAGGTACTGGTTGACAGCGTACATCTGTTCAACCAGACGCTCCAACATCGCCAGGGTGGAGTTCCAGCGAGTCGGAACGTCAAGGATCAGCCGATGGCGTGGCAGCTCCAGCTCCTTTTGCACGTCTTCCAGGCTCGCACAGGCTGCAGCCGAGCGCCGGAAGTGACGCACAACGTTCCTTGCCATTTCCAGCAGTTCGCCCATCCCCTGGTAGGTGCGCAATAACTTCTGCACCACCAGGTTCAGCACGTGGGCAAGACAGGGGATGTGGGTCAGGTTTCCCCTGTCTATTGCGGCAACCAGATTGGCCCCATTGTCGGCCACCACCTCTCCGACTCTGAGGCCTCTGGGGGTCAGCCAAATCCTCTCCTGCTCCTGGAGTTTGGCCAACACATGGGTTGCCGTCAGCTTGGTCTTCCCAAGGCTGACCAAGTGCAGCAGCGCTTGGCAGTGGCGGGCCTTCACGCTGCTGCTGAGGCGGGGGGTTTGGCCAGGTGTGCCGGAGGATGGCAGAGGATCGGAGGAACCTGCTGCAGTTCCCCCGACCCTGCGGGGTGGCACCACCCACTGTATTGCTGCTGCTGCTGTGCCCGCTGCTGCTCTCCCATCCTCACCCCCTTCCACCAAGCTGACCCAGTGGACAGTGAAGGACAGGTAGCGGCCTGTCCCGAAGCGGCTGCTCCAGGAGTCCATGGTGACGTGGACCCTTTCACCAACCGCGTGCTCCAGCCCTCGCTCCACATTGGCCATCACAAAGCGGTGCAGTGCAGGAATGGCCTTGCGGGCGAAGAAGTTTCTGCTGGGGAGCTGCCAGTCTGGGGCTGCGCAAGCAAGCAGCGCACGAATGTCGCTCCCCTCCTGCACGAGCGTGTACGGCAGGAGTTGGGAGCACATGGCCCGTGCCAGCAAGCCGTTCAGCTGCCGCACGCGACGGCTGCTGGGAGGCAGAGCCCTAACCACCCCCTGGAAGGACTCGCTCAAAAGGCTCTGGCGTGGCCTTTTGCTGGCACGGGAATCAGCAGACACAGCAGAGGAGGCCACTGAGGACTGGCTGCCAGAACAGGCCTCAGTGTCGGCGGCAGGAGTTGCAGAGGGGGGAGGAGCAGTGCGTTTCCGCACTCCTGCTGGTGCTGCTGGAGGAGCAGGAGGGCGGGTGGCTGCTGTTGCTGCTGCTGAAGGCTGTGCAGTGATGGGTGTGGTGCCACTGCCAGCACCAGATGCCTTCAGCCCCTGGAACTCCTCATGCTGGTGGAAATGTTTCGCAGCAAGGTGGTTGATGAGCGAGCTGGTGCTGAACTTTAAGGGGTCTGCACCTCTGCTCAACGTCCGCTGACAGTGGTTGCAAGTGGCGTACTTGCTGTACACTGTGGGCATGGTGAAAAAGCGCCAGATTGGTGACAAAAACAACCCCCTACGGCATGGAACCGCTGCTGCCTGTCTCCCTGTGGTGGTTGGGGGGGGGGGCTTGGGTGCGGCTGGTGGTGGTACTGGCAGATGCTGCTGCTGCTGCTGCTGAGCCTGAGGCACCAGCAGGCTGGGGGACCTGCCTACTGCTGCCAATGCTTGCAATGATGCGCCTCCTTGCAAGGCCCACAAGCGCATCCTCCTCCTCCTCCTCCTCAGAGCTGCTGATGACGACATCCCCTGGAGCTGGTGGCACCCAGTCTCTGTCTGTCACCGTGTCATCATCATCCACCCCCTTCTGAAACATGTCCTGCTGGGATGATGACCCCCCAAACTCCTCTCCTGATGCATGGATGGGCTGCTTGACTGTCGCCACAGTCTTGCTGTCCAATCCCTCATCCCCCAAAGTGCCCATCAGTATCTCCTCCTCCAAATCGCCAACAACAGCAGACAATTGACTCATCATGCCTGGGGTCAAAAGAGTGCTGAGTGACAGGTCGGCGACTGACGGTGAACTGGCCTCCTCCCCAGGCCCTGCTGGGCGGCTGCTGCGAACAGGGGTGGTGGTGGTGGTGAGGGTGGAGGCCTCGGATGCAGAGCTGATGGCGGGCTGCTCATCCTCCGTCATCAGTTGCACCACAGTGTCTGCATCCTTTTCCTCAATGGGACGTTTCCGACCCGGCTGGAGGAAAATCGGAGCAGGTGCTACACGCTGCTGCTGCTGTGTCTCTGCAGCGTGAGTTGCAGATGCTCCTGCTGGGCGGCGCCCAAGGCGTCCACGGCAGTGGCTATAGGAGGAATGTTAGCCACTGACGCTGCTGCTGCTGCTGCAGAACTGTGCATGGTGGCGCGGCCGCGCCCGCGGCTTACCACAATGCTGCTCCCTCTCCTCCTGATTCCCTTGCTGCCCTTCCCCTTGCCCAGACCGCGCTGGCTGCCACTTCCAGACATCTTCGATGTTTTGGGCGTAAACACAAAAGTTTTTTAAAAGGGCGGGTGAAAAGTGGGGTACTTTAATGGAGTGGGTTGGTGGGCGAGGTGACTGAGTGAGTGTCTAGTACAGTAAGTAAGTAGTAACAGAGTCAGTAAGTACAACTAGAAGTTACAATAATCAGTAGTAATAATCACAAGGAAATAGAGTGTGTGTACACAGACAGTGAGTGAGTGCACGCACACGCAGGAGCTAGCCTATGAACAGTGACTGAGTGTCCCTACTAGTACAGTAAGTAGTAACAGTAAGTACAACCAGAAATTACAATAATCAATCAGTAATCAGAAGGAAATAGAGTGTGTGTACAGTACACAGACAGTGAGTGCACGCACACGCAGGAGCTAGTAGCCTATGAACAGTGACAGTGAGTGCCCTAGTACAGTTACAGTATATAACTATTCAGAAGGAAATAGAGTGTGTGTACACTACAGTACACAGACAGTGAGTGCACGCACACGCAGGAGCTAGTAGCCTATGAACAGTGTCAGTGAGTGAGTGTCCTAGTACAGTTACAGTATATAACTATTCAGAAGGAAATAGAGTGTGTGTACACTACACAGACAGTGAGTGCACGCACACGCAGGAGCTAGTAGCCTATGAACAGTGACAGTGAGTGTCCTAGTACAGTTACAGTATATAACTATTCAGAAGGAAATAGAGTGTGTGTACACTACAGTACACAGACAGTGAGTGCACGCACACGCAGGAGCTAGTAGCCTATGAACAGTGACAGTGAGTGAGTGTCCTAGTACAGTTACAGTATATAACTATTCAGAAGGAAATAGAGTGTGTGTACAGTACACAGACAGTGAGTGCACGCACACGCAGGAGCTAGTAGCCTATGAATAGTGACAGTGAGTGTCCTAGTACAGTTACAGTATATAACTATTCAGAAGGAAATAGAGTGTGTGTGCAGTACACAGACAGTGAGTGCACGCACACGCAGGAGCTAGTAGCCTATAAACAGTGACAGTGAGTGTCCTAGTACAGTTACAGTATATAACTATTCAGAAGGAAATAGAGTGTGTGTACACTACAGTACACAGACAGTGAGTGCACGCACACGCAGGAGCTAGTAGCCTATGAACAGTGTCAGTGAGTGAGTGTCCTAGTACAGTTACAGTATATAACTATTCAGAAGGAAATAGAGTGTGTGTACACTACAGTACACAGACAGTGAGTGCACGCACACGCAGGAGCTAGTAGCCTATGAACAGTGTCAGTGAGTGAGTGTCCTAGTACAGTTACAGTATATAACTATTCAGAAGGAAATAGAGTGTGTGTACACTACAGTACACAGACAGTGAGTGCACGCACACGCAGGAGCTAGCCTATGAACAGTGACAGTCAGTGAGTGTCCTAGTACAGTTACAGTATATAACTATTCAGAAGGAAATAGAGTGTGTGTACAGTACACAGACAGTGAGTGCACGCACACGCAGGAGCTAGTAGCCTATGAACAGTGACTGAGTGAGTGTCCTAGTACAGTTACAGTATATAACTACAATACAAAATACAATCAATCAGTACTAAAGGACAGCAGAAATACTGGTATAGATGAGAAATAAACAGAGGACAGGAGAGAACAGCTGCCCACACAGGCAAGGCCCTGAGGCCTAAAGCTGTAAGCCTGCAGCAGCTGTCTGAGTCTCTCTCTATGTAACACAAAAGCTACTAACTAAAATACAATGTCTATCTAACTAACAACAATATAGGTGTATATAGGAGGTGTATGTGAGCAAAAACGCTAGGTAAATGACCACAATAAAGCTCTTGCTAAGCCAACGCACAAAGGAGCAGATCTCTCTCTGTGCAAAGTCGGGCAAGGACGTAGAAACGGAACATGGCGGCCGCTATTTATAGGGTAGGGGCTGGCCAGGGTCTCCCTCAGTGATTGGCTGCCATCAGAGGGCCTGGGAGCCCTCTGATTGGCTCTAAGGACATCAATCTGGGCTATGACGCTATTCGAGCTCGGTATTCGAGCTCGAATAGCGCTGTTAGCTCGAATAGCGCGAATAGTGAATGGGCTATTCGAGTTCACTCGAATAGCCCATTCGAATAGCTCCAGCTATTCGGAGCTCGAATACCGAGCTCGAATAGCTGAAAAAGAGCTCGAATATTCGAGCTACTCGAATATTCGAGCTCTGCTGAGCACCACTGCAGAGGGCAGCCAGAATGTTTGAGCCACAACATAAACCACATGGAGTTTGCTTACCTAGAGCTTCTTCCAGCCTCTAGCAGTCTATGTGGTACCTCGCTGCAGTTCTGCTGCCCTCCAGTATACCACTAGCTCTTTTAAAAAATCACTGACCACAGCTGTATGGTGGCCTCTTGCCCATGTGCAGACATGTCTGCTTGCCTCCCCCAATCACGCTTGGCTGTTAGCATTCTGCATATGTGCAGTTCACAAAGCCTTAAACTGCGCAAGTGCAGAACACTCCCAACCACAGGAGGAGGATTGAGAGAGGCATGGAGACAGTGGGGTAGCTAAGGAGCTTTGGGCCCCAGTGAAAATTTTACACTGGGCCCCCCAAACATGCATTCTATACATAATTTATATGGCACAACAAAACCTACCAAGGACATTTACAGAATGAGAGGGAACCGTTTTTTAATGATCACCACTGTCCAAAGCATATATAGAAGTGATCATAACCAGCATAGCACCTTTGAAGAGCTAATAGAGCCTAGCCGACCTCTCAGAGGGGTTCTAGCGGACCCCTCTGTTCTAAGGGTTTGGTGCGGTTGCAATCTCTGCATCCCTTATTGCTATGCCTCTGAGGGCAGATGTGCATGCAAGCCTGCAGAGCCGGGACAAGGTCCTCCAGCACCCAAGGCTGAGACACCAAAGGGCACCCCTCCACCCCAGCAGTCATACACTGATTACTATCAGACTAAGAGGCGCCCCATCCCCCCCATCCCCCCCTCCCAAAACCTTAATCTCTAGTTATCTGGCTTGCAGTCACTGCTATGTATCCCTTTTTCTTATTTTTCTTTGCTTCAAAGTTCAAACTCAATGGGCGAATGATAGCTGAGTGAGTTGTGCGCCCCCTCCTACACTGCGCCCTGAGGCTGAAGCCTCTCTCGCCTCTGCCTTGGCTCGGCCTTGCAAGCCTGCATTCACAGCTGTGGTCAGTGATCTTAGCTAGCAGCGTACTGTAGTGCAGCAGAACTGCAGCAAGGTACCACGGTATCCTGGGGCTGTAAGAAGCCCTAGGTAAGTAATGATTAACATTTTCCCCTTCAGCTTGGATTTCCTTTCCTACTTTTAATAAACCAGTAAAAAGTATTATTTTCTTTCTTTTGATATATATATATATATATATATATATAGAGAGAGAGAGAGAGAGAGAGAGAGAGAGAGAGAGAGAGAGAGAGAGAGAGAGAGAGAGAGAGAGAGAGAGAGAGAGAGAGAGAGAGAGAGAGAGAGAGAGAGAGAGAGAGAGAGAGAGAGAGAGAGAGAGAGAGAGAGATGATTGCTATTTCAACCCTAACCTGAATGGTAATAGACATTATTATATGCCAAAATATGCCAATTATACCTACTTTACTTCATTGGGAGTGCTCTAGATTTGAATGAAAACAGCTATTCATTTAGCAGACTCATCTGTCTGATTAAAAAAGACAATCCGCATTAACCAGGGAAGAGCCTCATCCATTCTGTGTATCACTAGAATAGCAGGAGTTTAGGATATGCTAATCTATCTTATTTTCTGCATGATAGTTTTTCACTCTCAGTGTCCCATCAGGAGATTTGACAGCCTATGCATTGTGGTGGTAAAATGGGATTACAGTTCTTTCAAGACATTTCAAATTCCCAAACAGTCTTTTATTTATCAAGGTATTTATATATTTCGATATTTTATGATAAGAATACTCCTACTTGTTATAACTTTTAGAAACACCCTATTTAACCTCTTTCTGGCAGCGTCACGCCGATGGGCGTGGCCACGGCGGCAGCCCCAGGACCGCCTAACGCCGATTGGCGTAAAGTCCTGGGGCCAGCTAATGCAGGAGATCGCTTATTAGACATTTTAAAGTAAACATACATTTTTTGGTCCTTTTTTTATCTTTATCTATTTTTAGCTGAATATAAAAAGTATTTTAGAAAAACAAATGACTGGATAGCTAATTTAAAAGGATACAATGTGTTTAGGAGGGATAGAACAGGGAAAAAGGTGGAGGGGTTTGTCTCTTTGTTAAGAATTCTCTTACAGCTGTCCTCAACGATGAGATGGAGGAAGATTGTGAAGATGTGGAGTCCGTTTGAGTAAATATTCATGTTGGAAATAAAAGTTGCCAATTGCTTATTGGGGTATGCTACAGACCACCTCATATTAATGAAGCTGCAGAACTGCGATTACTACAGCAGATTGAAAAAGCTGCAAGTAAAAATGAGGTCATAGTTATGGGCGACTTCAACTTTCCAGACATTGACTGGGGTATTGAGGCTACCCATTCTGGTAAAAGCAGCAGATTTCTGGCAGCACTACAGGACAATTACTTGACTCAAATGGTAATGGAACCAACTAGGGGGAATGCGTTACTGGATCTGATCATTTCTAATAGACCAGATAATGTATCAAATGTGCAGGTTCAAGAACATTTTGGAAATAGTGATCACAACATGATAACGTTTGATCTGGTGACCGATAGGCCACGATGCAGCGGGACCACTAAAACTATGAATTTTAGAAAAGCAAAGTTCAATCAAATTAGGCAGGCACTAAGTTTGGTGAACTGGGATAATGTACTACAAGGGGAGGACACTGAAGGGAAATGGCAAGCTTTTAAACGTATTCTCAATCAATATTGTAGTATGTATATCCCATATGGAAACAAAATGTCTAGGAATAAAAAAAGGCCTCTATGGATGAATAGAAAGGTTAGAGATAAAATGAAGAGGCAAAAGAATGCCTATAAGGTCCTAAAGCAGGAGGGGACCGAGGCTGCACTAAGCAATTATAAGTAGTGCAATAAAAACTGTAAAAAAGAAATTAGGCTGGTAAAGATCGAAGCTGAAAATCAAATTGCTAGGGATATCAAATCTAACCCAAAAAAGTTTTACAAGTACATCAACTCTAAAAAAAGAAAGGTTGACTGTATGGGACTCCTAAAGGATGAGGGTGGGAACTCAATGGTGGATGACCAAGGTAAAGCAGAGTTATTAAATGCTTTCTTTGCTTCTGTCTTCACAAAGGAAACAGCACTGTTGCAAATTACAGATGCAGAAGAGTCTCAATCTTCTAACTGTAATATTAAATACTTAACGCAGGAAGAAGTGAAGGCAAGACTAAATAAATTAAAAATAGACAAGGCACCTGGCCCGGATGGCATGCATCCTCGGGTCCTAAGGGAATTAAGTTCAGTAGTTATAGATAAACCCCTTTATCTTATCTTTTGTGACTCTCTTTCAACTGGCAGAGTCCCAGTGGATTGGCGTACAGCCCACGTTTTCCCATTATTTAAGAAGGGCAAAAAATCAGATCCAGGAAATTATAGACCTGTAAGCTTAACATCAGTTGTATGCAAACTATTTGAGGGGTTACTAAGAGATACCATACATGACTTCATAGTAGAAAATAATATATAAAATATTAGGAAGCAGGGCCGGATTTAGAGCTCAGGAGCCTATAGGCACAAAAGTTCTGGCGCCCTAAACTCCGCCCCTCAGCACAAGCCACACCCCTTTTCTTGAAATAAACCAATGCAAGGTAATCCATGACCCTGTACAAATCACAAGGATTTTTTTATTATTATTATTATTAGTATCAATCTTACCCTATTATTATTATTATTCTGTATTTATACAGCACTGACCGCTGGTGTTCCTTAGTTAACTTAATTTTAATCATTTTTCTATTGATAAAAAAAAAAAGCTTCCTATCAATAGAATCTACCTATTGCTTGATTCTACTTCTTATCTGCCTGTGACATGACTATGTACTCTGTAAAGTGCTGCAGTAGATGTCATTGCTATATAAATTATTATTAATAATAATAATGTGTGACAGACTGTTTTTATGATAGGGATTAGATTGTGAGCTCCTCTGAGAACAGTCAGCGACATGACTCTGTACTATGTAATGTGCTGCAGAAGATGTCAGTGTTATATAAATACATAATAAAAATAATAATAATAATAATAATAATAATAATAATAATAATATGAGACAACATTAGACTATGACTATGGTAGGATTAGATTGTGAGCTCCTCTGAGGACAGTTAGTGACATGACTATGTACTCTGTACAGTGCTGCAGAAGATGTCAGTGCTATATAAATACATAATAATAATAATATGGTAGGAGATTAGACTATGACTATGATAGGATTAGATTGTGAGCTCCTCTGAGGACAGTCAGTGACATGACTATGTACTCTGTACAGTTCTGCAGAAGATGTCAGTGCTATATAAATACATAATAATAATAATAATAATAATAATAATATGGTAGGAGATTAGACTATGACTATGGTAGGATTAGATTGTGAGCTCCTCTGAGGACAGTCAGTGTCATGACTATGTACTCTGTAAAGTGCTGCAGAAGATGTCAGTGCTATATAAATACATAATAATAATATAAGACAACATTAGACTATGACTGTGGTAGGTTTAGATTGTGAGCTCCTCTGAGGACAGTCAGTGACATAATTATGTACTTCGTAAAGTGCTGCAGAAGATGCCAGTGCTATATAAATACATAATAATAATATGGTAGGACATTAGACTATGATTATGGTAGTATTACATTGTGAGCTCCTCTGAGGACAGTCAATGACATGGCTATGTACTCTATAAAGTGCTGCAGAAGATGTCAGTGCTATATAAATACATAATGATAACATGGTAGGACATTAGACTATGACTATACCAGGAATTAGATTGTGAGCTCCTCTGAAGACTGTCCTGTGCAACTATGTTGACCCTTTTAGAGGTAGGGGTTAAACAGTAGGCAAGAGGGCAGTGAGAGCAGGGAAGACAGAATTGTGGGCAGAGAGAGAAGCTTGGCACAAAAAGATCTGGGCAGAAAGAAAGCAGAGAGTGAGCAGAGATAGGCAGACAGAGTACAAGAGTGGACAGAAGGTCAAAGATGAAGGTGTTCTGAGAGAGGGGGGAGGGCAGGAGAGAGGAAGAGAGAGGGGAGAGAGAGGAAGAAAGAGGGGGAGAGGGAGAGGCAGGAGAAAGTGAGGGGGAGAGAGGGAGACGGGGGAGGGAGAGAGGAGAGGGGGTGGGGAGGAGAGGGGGGGGGGGGAGAGGAAGAAAGAAGGGAGAGGGAGAAAGAGACAGGTGAAAGAGGGAGGGAGGAGAGAAAGAGAGAAGAGATATAGATGTGTAGAGAAAGTTAGAAAAAGGGCTGTTGAGTTACTGAGTATACTGTACTGAAAGTGCAGTGCATAGATTACCTGACCTATTCCAAATGTCCATATGCATATTATTACTCTGCCACATTGCCCTCCCACTGACCACACAGTGTTAAGAAAGGCTGCACTCCTGCACTGTGTCTCCCTTCTCACCAGTGAATCCTGTGATGACATCTCAGCCTGCACACGGAGGGAGGGGGGTGAGGATCGTTCTTCAAGGCAGCCTGTCTCCACATTCCTCTACAGCAGACGCTGTCTGCTACGTCCATCTGTGAAATCAGCTGGCTGGTTTCCTCCTCGAGCAGTATCTGCCTGGCCGCTTTTAGCAAATGTTATACAGAGGGGAGAGTCAAGAGAACAGCAACACGGAAGTCTCCAACTTGGCCCACAATCCAAATCAATGAAGGGCTGGAGCAGTCAGGTGGACACATAACAAAGTCATGTGCAGTGCCACTCCCCCCGCCTGCCCTGCACGTAGATACAGCGGCTACTTGGGACACCAGCTGGGCGGAAGTACACTGTAGCAGGAGGGAAGGGGAGAGAGCAGGAGACATGATCGGCATGATAACATGCGGGTGAGTGATACCATGTGCAGCGCTCCGGCTCCGATACCAGGCAGGGCGCTTTGGCTCTCTTGACTGCACACAGCGGGGTAACTTCGGGGAGGGGAGGGAGCCGCCTGTGTAATACAAGGCGCCTGTAGGCACGTGCCTACAGTGCCTTATGGTAAATCCGGCCCTGTGTAGATGTGATATACTTGGACTTTGCAAAGGCCTTCGACACTGTTCCCCACAAAAGTCTGGTGCAAAAGTTGAGGATGCAAGGACTGGGGAAGAGTCTGTGTGCATGGATAGGGAACTGGCTAATGGACAGAAAACAAAGAGTTGTGGTCAATGGATTGTACTCAAAATGGGAGACTGTTAGCAGTGGGGTCCCACAGGGGTCTGTACTGGGTCCAGTGCTCTTCAATTTATTTATTAATGACTTAGTAGATGCAGTAGTGAGCAATGTTGCTATTTTTTCAGATGCTACAAAATTGTGCAGAATCATCAACTCTGAGGAAGATAGTGTCATATTGCAACAGGATCTGGATAGGATGGCTATATGGGCACATAAATGGCAGATGAAATTTAATGTTTAAAAATGTAAAGTCATGCATTTTGGTCGTACCAATTGTCTAGCACCATACAAAATAAATAGGATACAGTTGGGGACATCAAACTTGGAGAAAGACTTAGGAGTACTCATCGACAACAAGTTAAATAATCGTACTCAATGCCAAGCCGCTGCAGCTAAAGTGTGAGAAAACGTGGAAAAGCCGCCGCGTATACTAGCAGCAAGACGGCTGATTCCGCGTCCAACGCAGCGATCTGCACACGGAAGCGTGCATCTAGTGACATGGCAGAACGCGGAAAAGCCGGCGCATTTATTGATGGCGAGGCGGCTGGTTCCGCGTCCAGCGTGGCGGTTTGCACGCAGCAGCGTGCAGCTGGGGTGGCTGAGGCTGTTAGTTCACATAGGTTTAGGAATACACGCGCGCGCGCTGAAAGGCAGAGCTTTTATGATGGCCAAGGGGGGATCAGCTGACCAGGCTGGTCAACTGACCTCAGAGCTGGTAACCATTGGTTGATCACTTTAGGGCGGCGCCAGAGAGCACTGCTCTATATATGGTTACTGCTGGCCACTCTCAAATTGTCTGCTGTTGCGATCACTACGTGGAAGCACTCAGACCTTAGTCAGATCCTACAGTGTGTTTGAACCAGGAGGACCTGGGAATTCACACTGAGCCAGATTACTTGTGTTTATTCTGTTATACTTCAGACTAGTTCCAGGGTGTAGAGACCACGGACCTCACACTCAAGACTAGGGAACTTGTGTTATTATTCTGTTATACATCAGACTAGTTCCAGGGTGAAGAGACCACGGACCTCACACCCAAGACTAGGGAACTTGTGTTATCATTCTGTTATACATCAGACTAGTTCCAGGGTGTAGAGACCACGGACCTCACACCCAAGACTAGGCATTGTTTGATATTTGTTATGACCTGTTGCTTTCCTGACTATCCCTCTGCTTTCTGATTCGGTACCGCGCATATCTGATATACCGTTGCCAAACCCTGCCTGCCCTGGATACCGAATCAGCCTTCTGTCTATTGTACTTTGTCTGTCCGTGTGTTGCCGACCTGGATTGCCCGACCTCGAGAGCTATCTCTCTCCACTTAAGAGATAGTCTCCAGATCTGTCAGTGACATCCACCTCCAGGTGTCACTCACTCTCTGGTCCTTCCTACCTTCAGCCTGACTCCACCCCTTGGAGAGTCTCAGGCTGCTGGAAGGTTTCTGTACTCTCTATAGCAGTACTTCCTGTACTGCCTAGGGCCACCTGCTCTTCAGGTGGGTTACTCAAAGTCATACTATTACACCAAACACTCACTATATACTTTATTAGAGGCGTCCAGAGGTTAGCACTATATCTGTATTATTGGTGATTCTGCAGATCATCCATAATCAGGTATAGATCTGTATTCTTGGTGATACTGCAGATCAGCAATAATCAGATTCTCTCTGCGAGCTGACACCGATCGTTACAGAACGGCAGACCAAACCCAAATGGACGCACTCAACAGCCGTCTTGATGCACTCACCACTACAGTGGAGAATTACACCCGAGTGCTGGACAGTCACCAGACCCAAATTAACGCTTTGTCTGGGACTGTACAAGTCTATCAGACGGCTGTAAACACAGTGCGATCTCCTCCTAGCACAGACATACGCATGCCTGTGCCTGAAAGGTTTTCTGGTCACAGATCTGACTTCCATAATTTTAGAAATAGTGTTGTCATACTTTGAGTGAAGGCCTAATTCGTCAGGGACCATGGCACAGAGAGTAACCTTTATTAAGACCTTGTTGTCAGGGGATTCCCAGACTTGGGCATATAATCTTTAGACAGGGCATCCGGCCCTAACTTCAGTGGAAGAATTCTTTAAAGCTATGGCTATAATTTATGATGATCCGGACATTGCCTCTACCGCTGAGCGGAAGCTCAAGACATTGCGGCAGGGCAAGGGTCCGGTAGAGAACTATGCTGCAGAGTTCAGGAAATGGGCAGTATCAGCTAGATGGGACTCATTCGCTCTTTTAGACTGCTTTTTGTCAGGCTTGTCAGACGCAGTTTCTGATCATATGCTGGGTCATCCTGAGCCGAAGTCTATTGATGAGGCCATTTTGTTGGCCATCAGGATTGACCGTTGCTTACGTTACCAAAGACAGACTCGGGGTAGGAACAATGTGAGATATGTGTCCTACACTGCGCCTCCATCTGTTTCATCTCCACCCGCTTCGCCTCCACCAGAACCAATGCAGATTGGTCAATCGAGATTGTCCCGGGTGGAACGGAGGCGCAGAGAAACAGAGCAGCTCTGTCTATACTGTGCAGAGGGGGGTCATAAGGTGCAGAATTGTCCCAAGAAGTCGGGAAACGCTGCCGCCTAGGTGTAGTCGGAGGTAATACCCTAGGCGCGCAGTCATTACCTCTAGATGATAAACGTTTGCTCCTTCCTTGTACTATATCCTGGAAGGATAAGACAGAGACCACTGAAGCCTTCATTGACCCTGGCTCAGCAGCCAACTTTATGGATTATGAATTTGCTAGGAAATTGGGGATTCCAATTTCCCCATTAAAGCAACAGATTCTAGTCACTGCAGTGGATGATTCCCCCCTGCAGAGTAACCACCCTCTGTCTCAGACCCCTGAGTTAAGGGTTACGGTAGGGGTGTTACTTAAAGAGAATTTACAGTTTCTAGTGTTGCGAATGACAACCTCCACGATCATTCTTGGTATGCAATGGTTACAATTTCACTCGCCTCAGATCAATTGGGCCACAGGTCAGCTAACGAGCTGGTCTACCCATTGTTATCATCATTGTCTAGCGAAGGTAACCTTGGGTGAAACCAAGATTTACATGGAGGGATTGCCAGATCAGTATTCAGATTTTGCGGACGTGTTTTGTCCTAAGTCAGCCGATAAACTTCCCCCACACGGTCCTTTTGATTGCCCCATTGATCTCAGGTCTGGTTGTATGCCCCCTAGAGGTCATCTCTATAATTTATCTGGGCCAGAGAAATTAGCCACGCAAGAATACATCCAAGAAAATTTAGCTAAGGGTTTTATTCGTCCTTCTCGGTCTCCAGCAGGGGCCTAGTTATTTTTTGTGAAAAAGAAGGATGGAGGCCTCCGTCCATGCATTGATTATCGGGGCTTAAATAAAATTACAGTAAAGAATCGTTATCCTCTGCCCTTGATAGATGATTTGTTTACCCAGGTCAACAATGCTAAGATTTTCTCAAAGCTGGATTTAAGGGGTGCATACAACCTTGTGCATATTAGGGACGGTGATGAATGGAAGACGGCCTTTAACACGCCCGATGGGCATTACGAGTACCTAGTGATGCCCTTCGGGTTGTGTAACGCCCCTGCCGTCTTCCAAGAGCTGATTCATGAGGTGTTCAGAGAGGTATTGGGCAAATTCGTCTTGGTGTATTTAGACGACATCCTAATTTTCTCGCCCAACCTCCTAGAACACAGAAAACATGTTAAGTTTGTGTTACAAAAGTTAAGACAAAATATGTTGAATGCTAAATTGGAGAAGTGCATTTTCGAAGTGACCTCTGTCGCCTTTCTGGGGTACATAATTTCGACCTCTGGCCTCTCTATGGACCCTGGAAAAGTTTCAGCTGTCTTGGAGTGGCCCCAACCTGTGGGGCTGAAAGCTCTCCAGAGATTCCTGGGGTTCGCCAACTACTATAGGAGGTTCATAAAGGGGTACTCTACGGTGATTTCACCTCTCACCAGTCTCACCAAAAAAGGGGCAGATACTCACCACTGGTCCCCTGAGGCCCATGCTGCTTTCTCCACCCTGAAGAAACTGTTCTGTTCTGCACCCATACTGAGACATGTTGACATCACCTTTCCCTTTATCATAGAGGTAGATGCCTCAGAGGTAGGGGTAGGGGCTGTGCTGTCTCAGCGTTCTGGGTTGCAAGGAAAACTGCATCCTTGTGCCTATTTCTCCCGTAGGTTTTCACCCGCAGAAAAAAACTACGATATAGGCAATAGGGAACTTCTAGCCATCAAATTGGCTTTTGAGGAATGGCGGCATTGGCTAGAAGGAGCAGAACATACTATTACTGTCTACACTGACCACAAGAATTTGGAGTACATTGAAGGCGCTAAGAGACTTAGCCCCCGACAGGCCCGGTGGTCATTATTTTTCTCAAGATTCAGATTTGTAATTACGTATACCCCTGGTAGTAAGAACATCAAGGCTGATGCCTTATCCAGATGTTTTGAGCCCGAGACAGCACAGCCCTCAGATCCTCAAAAAATGGTTCTGGCAGCCACTGAGACCTGGAAAGACTGGACAGTCACATTGGGTCCGTTCCAACAAGATGTACCAGAGGGGAAGCCTGAGGGGGTCATGTTTGTACAATTGCCTTTCCGCTTACAAATATTGCAACTGTTCCATTCCCACAAGAATGCTGGGCATCCTGGGGCCACCAGAACTCAAGATCTCAGTGCTAGATGTGCTTGGTGGCCGTCATTGGCAACTGACTGCAAGGAGTATGTGAGGGAATGTGCAGTGTGTGCTAGGAGCAAACCCTCCCGTCAGGCACCTGTTGGAACATTGCAGCCTCTGCCAGTCCCGAGTGAACCATGGACCCATTTGTCCATGGATTTTGTGGGCGAACTCCCCAGGTCTGAGGGCATGACGGTCATTTGGGTGGTAGTCGATCGATTCAGTAAGATGGCCCATTTTGTCCCCCTGAAAGGACTCCCCTCGGCCCAGGAATTGGCCGATCTCTTCTTCCAGCATATTTTCCGGCTGCATGGCATTCTAGAAAATATAGTGTCAGATCGGGGAGTCCAATTTGTTTCTAAGTTTTGGAGGGCATTCTGCCATCAGTTAGACATGGAGCTTTCTTTCTCATCAGGCTACCACCCACAGACCAATGGACAGACCGAAAGAACGAATCAGTCTCTGGAACAATTTCTGAGGTGTTATGTTGCTGATGCACAAACCGACTGGGTCAAATTTTTGCCGTTTGCAGAATTTGCACACAACAATCTGAAGAGTTCCTCCTCAGGATTTTCCCCATTTCAGGTGGTGACGGGAAGGTTACCTAAGTTCACCCCATTGCCAGTGGCTTCTACTCCGTTTCCAGCACTGGAGAACTGGCAGAAGTCTCTGAAACAGATTTGGGGAATGGTTGAAAGAAATCTGGGGAGGGCTTTTCAGAACCAGAAAAAACAGGCTGACAAGAGACTTTCCATAGAATGGGAATTTCTCCCAGGAGACCTGGTCTGGGTGTCCACACGACATTTAGCTCTAAAACAACTGTCTCCCAAGTTAGGCCCTAGATTTGTGGGTCCTTTTCCAGTGACCAGGAAAATCAATAATGTCACTTATGCCATTGATCTCCCTACCAGCATGCGAGGTGTGAGATCATTTCATGTGTCCCTGCTCAAGCCGGCAGTGCACGTGGATTCCGCTCCCCCCCCTGTGTTGATTGATGACCAACCTGAGTATGAAATTGAGAAGATTCTGGACTCACGGCTTGTGCAGAACTCTGTGCAGTATTTGGTTCACTGGAAGGGGTATGGCATAGAGGAAAGAACTTGGGTGCCAGACTGTCGTATGCATGCAGAGGAGTTAAAAAGGGAATTCCATAACTTGCATCCTGGGAAGCCGGGTAGGAGATGTCCGGAGTCCACCCCTCAAGGGGGGGTACTGTGAGAAAAAGCGGAAAAGCCGCCGCGTGTACTAGCAGCAAGGCGGCTGATTCCGTGTCCAACGCAGCGGTCTGCACGCGGAAGCGTGCATCTAGTGACATGGCAGAACGCGGAAAAGCCGCCGCATTTATTGATGGCGAGGCGGCTGGTTCCGCGTCCAGCGCGGTGGTTTGCACGCAGCAGCGTGCAGCTGGGGTGGCTGAGCCTGTTAGTTCACATAGGTTTAGGAATACACGCGCGCGCGCTGAAAGGCAGAGCTTTTATGATGGCCAAGGGGGGATCAGCTGACCAGGCTGGTCAGGCTGGTCAGCTGACCTCAGAGCTGGTAACCATTGGTTGATCACTTTAGGGCGGCGCCAGAGAGCACTTCTCTATATATGGTTACTGCTGGCCACTCTCAAATTGTCTGCCGTTGCGATTACTACGTGGAAACACTCAGACCTTAGTCAGATCCTACAGTGTGTTTGAACCAGGAGGACCTGGAAATTCACACTGAGCCAGATTACTTGTGTTTATTCTGTTATACTTCAGACTAGTTTCAGGGTGTAGAGACCACGGACCTCACACCCAAGACTAGGGAACTTGTGTTATTATTCTGTTATACTTCAAACTAGTTCCAGGGTGTAGAGACCACGGACCTCACACCCAAGACTAGGGAACTTGTGTTATTATTCTGTTATACATCAGACTAGTTCCAGGGTGTAGAGACCACGGACCTCACACCCAAGACTAGGGAACTTGTGTTATCATTCTGTTATACATCAGACTAGTTCCAGGGTGTAGAGACCACGGACCTCACACCCAAGACTAGGCATTGCTTGATATTTGTTATGACCTGTTGCTTTCCTGACTATCCCTCTGCTTTCTGATTCGGTACCGCGCATATCTGATATACCGTTGCCAAACCCTGCCTGCCCTGGATACCGAATCAGCCTTCTGTCTATTGTACTTTGTCTGTCCGTGTGTTGCCGACCTGGATTGCCCGACCTCGAGAGCTATCTCTCTCCACTTAAGAGATAGTCTCCAGATCTGTCAGTGACATCCACCTCCAGGTGTCACTCACTCTCTGGTCCTTCCTACCTTCAGCCTGACTCCACCCCTTGGAGAGTCTCAGGCTGCTGGAAGGTTTCTGTACTCTCTATAGCAGTACTTCCTGTACTGCCTAGGGCCACCTGCTCTTCAGGTGGGTTACTCAAAGTCATACTGTTACACCAAACACTCACTATATACTTTATTAGAGGTGTCCAGAGGTTAGCACTATATCTGTATTATTGGTGATTCTGCAGATCATCCATAATCAGGTATAGATCTGCATCTATTCTTGGTGATACTGCAGATCACAGATTCTCAATCAGATTCTCTCTGAGAGCTGACACAGGGAAATAAAAACTTGAGATGCTAGCATAATATTGCCCCTGTTTAACTCTCTAGTAAGGCCACATCTGGAATATGGAATTCAGTTCTGGGCACCACATTACAAAAAAGATATTGCAGTTTTAGAGCAGGTGTAGAGACGAGCAACAAAATTGATAATGGGATGGAAGGTCTCGCTTACCAAGAAAGGTTAGATAAACTGGGTTTATTTAGTCTAGAGAGAAGACACCTTAGCCACTTGAGGACCCACGCTTTACCCCCCCCTTAAGGACCAGCGCTGTATTCTGTGATCTGTGCTGGGTGGGCTCTGCAGCCCCCAGCACAGATCAGGTAGCAGGCAGAGCGACCAGATCGCCCCCCTTTTTTTCCCCCTATGGGGATGATGTGCAGGGGAGTCTGATCGCTCCTGCCTGAGGTTTGCGGGGGGGGGGGGGCACCTCAAAGCCCCCCTCCGCGGCGACATTCCCCCTCCCTCTCCTACCTCTCTTCCCCGGAGATCAGAGGCTGCACAGGAACGGATCTGTCCTGTGCAGCCTCTAACAGGCTCCTGCCTGGCATGTGACAGCGATCCCCGGCTGATTGGCCGGGGATCGCTGATCTGGTACAACGCTGCTACTGTTAGCAGCGTTGTACAAATGTAAACAAAGCGGATTATTTCCGCTTGTGTTTACATTTAGCCTGCGAGCCGCGATCGGCGGCCCGCAGGCTATTCATGGAGCCCCCCGCGCGAGCGGCTGCTTCCTGATTAATTAGCCTGCAGCCGGCGACGCAGAACTGCGTCGCTGGTCCTGCAGCTGCCACTTTGCCGACGCGCGTTATGAGTGCGCGGTCGGCAAGTGGTTAGAGGAGATCTAATTAACATGTATAAATACATCAGAGGGCAATATAATAGCTTGGCGGATGAGCTTTTTGTCCCTAGGCCTTCTCAAAGGACTAGAGGATATGATCTGCGCATGGAGGAAAAACGTTTTAGCCATTTATTTATGAAAGGGTTCTTTGCAGTAAGAGTGATTAACCACTTGAGGACCCACCCTTTACCCCCCCTTAAGGACCAGCGCTGTTTGTTTGGATCTGTGCTGGGTGGGCTCTGCAGCCCCCAGCACAGATCCGCGGCCACACAGAGCGATCAGATCGCCCCCCTTTTTTCCCCACTAGGGGGATGATGTGCAGGGGGGGTCTGATCGCTCCTCCTGTCTGGCATGTTGCGGGGGGGGCACCTCAAAGCCCCCCCCGCGGCGACATTCTCCCCCCTCCCTCTCCTACCTGCTCCCCCCGGAGATCTGGGCTGCACAGGACGCTATCCGTCCTGTGCAGCCAGTGACAGGCTGTCTTCTGTCACATGGCGGCGATCCCCGGCCGCTGATTGGCCGGGGATCGCCGATCTGCCTTACGGCGCTGCTGCGCAGCAGCGCCGTACAAATGTAAACAAAGCGGATTATTTCCGCTTGTGTTTACATCTAGCCTGCGAGCCGCCATCGGCGGCCCGCAGGCTATTCACGGAGCCCCCCGCCGTGATTTGACAAGAAGCAGCCGCTCGCGCGAGCGGCTGCTTCTTGATTAATTAAGCTGCAGCTGGCGACGCAGTACTGCGTCGCTGGTCCTGCAGCTGCCACTTTGCCGACGCACGGTATAAGCGTGCGGTCGGCAAGTGGTTAAGATGTGGAATGCATTGCCACAGGAAGTCGTTATGGCAAACTCTATACCTGCATTTAAAGGGGGCTTAGATGCTTTCCTTGCGTTGAAAGACATCCATGGCTACAATTACTAGGTAATGCCTAATGATGTTGATCTAGGGATTTTATCTGATTGCCATCTGGAGTCGGGAAGGAATTTTTCCATTTTGGGGCTAATTTGACCATGCCTTGTAAGGGTTTTTTAGCCTTCGTCTGGATCAACAGGGATATGTGAGGGAGCAGGCTGGAGTTGTACTTTGTACTGGTTGAACTCGATGGACGTATGTCTTTTTTTCAACCAAAATAACTATGTAACTATGTAACACAGAATGAATCAATGACGCTAAGTTTGCAAAGTGCATAAAGCTTTGTAATAAAAATGTCCAGCACAATCTCTAACTGTCCAGAGGATCTGTATGGTGGTTATCCTCCTGAACAGTTTTTCAGCAGCACACATGAAAAAATGTGTCTGGTAATTTGAGTGCCTGATAAAGCAGATAGTAGAATATTGGTAATGTTACAAATATTCTATCGACTTCACTAACCTAATTCTCACATTTACCCTTCCCTACCTATGCCTACACTAACCACCCACACCTACAACTAACATTTATCCCACCTACATTGTAGCTGATCGCCTGTTGCCAGCTGTAGCAAAAACCCTAAGCAATCCTCTGTTGCTCAGCTATACTATATACTATAGCTATACTCAGGCCTGGATTTAACTCACAGTAGCCTATAGGCACAGATGTCCTGGCACCCTAGACTTCACCCTTCATGAACCTACAAACCCCCCTGAACCGCACCACAAGCGTGCTGGCTGTCCCAGCTGTCACTTATCCCTTACTTCCCTTGCCCGTCATTGATAGCTACAGGTGCCCCTTTGTATTTGGTAGCCAGGAGTACCCTCAATAATAAGTAGCTAGAGATGCCCCCTAGTAATAGGTAGCTAGAGGAACCTCAGTATTACGTATCTAGAGGTGCCCCTGACTGAAGGGATATCTGGTCAGTGGATTGCCAAGAGCAGGATAAGTAACCTCTCATTTACACTCTCATCAAGAATCTGCACAGGGAAGGAAGGAGGGAGGCACTGGGGGAGGGGAGCGAGACGCCTTTCCAGCATCAGGCGCCTGTAGGCACATGCCTACAGTGCCTTATGGTAAATCCGGCCCTGGCTATACTATTGCTGAGCACACATTAACATTGCCAAACTCACAGTGCTGTAGATAACTCCCGCACTTGAGCAGTGGCGTAGCAATAGGGGGTGCAGAGGTCGCGAACACATCTGGGCCCTTGGGCTAAAGGGGCCCTCCCTCAGCCACAGTATTAGCTCCTGTGCTGGTAATTATCACTTCTATAGATACTTTGAATAGTAATAATCATTAGCAAACTGTTCCCCATCCCCTTCTTGCACCTCAGACACTGTAGCTGCCCTTGGCAGGTTTTGGTGTGCCGTATCAATTGTTATATATAGAGTGCTTTGGGAGCCCCATGTAAAACTTGCACTGGGGCCCAGAGCTCCTTAGCTACGCCACTGCACTTGAGCTTAGTTATACTGTAGCCAAGTGCCCAATATCACTGCCGAACCTCTGGAACCTTAAACAAGCCCCCTGGTGCTTCAGCTGTACTATAGCCAAGTGCTCACTATCAGTACCATACTGTCTGCCTGCTGTAGCCAGACCCCCAGCGCTTGACTATACTATAGCCCATTATGCAGTTGACCCGTCTTAGCTATAGCTGAGCGCCTATTAACGAAGCAACGCCCCTTTATGCTAGCCTGTCTTTGATCAAAGCAAATTAGGATTTTTAGGTAATTAAAGGAAACCAACCGGAAGTGAGAGGGATATGGAGGCTGACATATTTATTACAATTTAAACAATACCAGTTGCCTGGCTGTCCTGCTGATCCTCTGCCTCTAATAATTGTATCCATAGACACTGAACAAGCATGCAGATTAGATGTTTCTGATGAAAATCTGACAAGGTTAGCTGCATGCTTGTTTCAGGTGTGTCATTCAGACCCCACTGAAGCCAAGATTGGCAGGGCAGTAAGGAAACTAGTATTGCTTAGAAGGAAATACATATCTTCTCACCTCAGGTTACCTTCCCTGAGCAGTGCAAAAAAAAACAACAAAAAAAACCAAACAGAAAATCTGAACTTACCTGGGGCTTCCTCCAGCCCCCCGTAGCCCGTAAGGTCTCTTGGTGTCCTCTGGGTTCCCTCTGTGGTCCTACTGGCGACTATGGCTGAAGTCACACATGCGTTGCCTGCCCGTGCACCTGGCTACATCATGCACCTGTCGCCGTAGGGGTCCTGCGCAGGCTCGGTTCAGTCTTTCAAGAATCGCACATTCGCAGGACGCTTACATCGGATGCTCACAGAAAGGCCGCTCATGCGCAACTTCTAAAGTCACCGGATTAACGGGGTCACCAGCGGGACTACGGAGGGGACAGAGAGGACACCAAGGGACCTCGTGGGCTTCAAGGGGGCTGGAGGAAGCCCCTGGTATGTCCAGATTTTCTTTTTTTTTCCACTGCTCAGGGTCCCTTTAAAGGCAAAAGGAAATGTCAATAACTGGTCATAAAATGAAATCTTGTTGTAAAATGACTACCCTTACTGGTGTCTTCACATCTCTATTTATCATCCACATGTGCAGTAATTAGATTTTCTGAATGCTTGTTATTTTACTATATTGTAAACAGTCAGGTCTGAAATAAGAACCAAAGCTTAGCTCACTGATATAAGAGGAGTCTATTTACTCACGCAAGTTACATAGACGACTTATTTCCCAGGGGTTAACCACCAACTTTAGGAGCACAATTACCACAGCCTTCCTTACAGCTTTGGCAAGACTGAAAACATAACACTGATTGGCTGGCCTGAAGTCTGAACATTGGCTGGCTGGATTGCAACCATTAGTCAAGCCAGCAAATGTTCAGACTGAACGTTGAAATACAATGATTTCCATAAAGAGCAGCTTTGTAATTGTTCTGCATTATCACTTTCCCCATGATACAGATGTGAAATATACATATATAGCTATGATTACATCCCAAGCTGAGCACAAATTAGACCCCCACCAGAGGAGGACTACATTTATAGATACTTGTGATTGCTCTGTTCTCTATTACAGTAGTATTCCTGACTAAATGGTGTAACTTAAAGGGAAATATCACCTTAGTAAGGAAAAAACAGCTATCTGCAGCTCAGTTTTTAATACTGCAATATTTGGCTAGCATTATTGCAGCTGCTCATGTTGCTTTTATGATCATTTTCAAACACAGCCATGCCAATAAGTTCTTGACAGAAAATGTCACATGAGGATGTTTGCCAGCTGCCTTCATTTTATGGCACAGCTCAGGTACAAGAAAAAGATAATTTTGCTAAAAAGGAGACGGCACACTGATGGTTATATCAAGCTTCTGTTGGATCATTAAGGTAACTAAGCTCACTGACCTTTGGGGATTCCATTCTTGACACAACCTGCATGCATACTATCTGTACACAGTAAGTTGTCTCTGTTGCCTCTCTCTGTTGGCTTTGTATTGAGTTTATCTCCACTTTTACAAATGGTCACATCAAAGAAATTTACATTTAACCTGTAAGTTTCCACAGAAAACTTTATAGTTAGACGTGCAGAATCTGCATCATTTACCATAAGAGAGAAAACCTCCTCTGAGCCCTTCCATGGTAACACATCACCAACAAACCTAAAATAGGCAATTATATCATTTCTGTCATTTACAGTGTACTCTTTTCAAGCTCAACCAGGAATAATTTAGCAAAGGTTGGCAAAGCTGGCAATCCCATATTCGAGCCTTGTGTAAAAAAAATTATCACCGAGTCTGAAATGATTAAACTTACCATAAGTACTGTGGAGAAGAAAAAGGAATGGCCCTACAAAAACCGCACCACCAAATATGTAGAAAAATACAAATTAGCCTTTATTGAACCATACAGTTGATAAAACCATAAAAACAAGAGCACAATGTGAATAACAATGCCCTCAATGAACAATAATGTCAGTCATAAGCAAGTATATGCACATGAATATTACAAGCTGTGCAGCAAAACACACCGGTAACCTGTAAATGAAAAGGTGAGGGAGAGGCTGGGAGTGAAAATGGAGTGTAGCTGGATCACCGGTAGGGAATGAACAGGGTGAAAAGACTGGTGTAGAAAGGGGATGACAGTATCTATCCCCTGTGCCAAGTCTGTCTAGCAAGGAGTAGGAAAAGTGATATGCTGGTGCCCACAGTGTGGGTACCAGGGCCGGATTTGTACTTCTTACCGCCCAAGGCCGACTATTACCAGCCGCCCCAACCGAAACCGTATCCTACCACCTCTCTCCACACACACACCCACCCAAACATTTTTGGGCCGCTGGTGTCCTCTATTGCGGCTAGTGCCGAGTTCTCCATGGCAATATGAAGTGAATCAATCACGTCACACGGGGAACTGGTCAATCAAGCGATCTACAGGTTATGGGCGTGGTGGGAGCCATCCACCACACACACATTGTCAAAAGTGGCTCACAATTGGACATTGGGTGGGGTCAGCAACAAGTAAAAGTGAGTCCTGTACCCACTGCTGTTTTCAGGGTAACAGCGCTGGCCAATCAATAATTAAGAAATGGGTACTGTGAGAGGCTGCCTTCTGTATTCTGTACTATTTGCTGGTGCTGTCCCTGGTCCTTTTATCCCCCACGCCAAGTGCGTGAGACCCGGCCTTCTGTAACTGCCTGCAGCTGCTGCTATGTCATTGGACAAGGCCTGGCTTTTTGCTAGTCACACACTGTTCACAAACGTTTGGTTAACGGACTGCAGCTGCCTGTAGCACAGCACAGGCAGATGCCAGCTGGTACTAATAGTGCAGTTATCCTGACCCCTTTCATTTGTTTGGACACTTGCAAATAATGACCTGCAAATAATGCCCACTGTCTGCAGGCCGCCCCTTGTTTATCTGGTGCCCTAGGCCATGGCCTATGTGGCCTTGCCAGAAATCCGGCCATGGTGGGTACCAAGTAACGTGTGTACACGAGTGAGGAGAGCTTCCCAAGAAGCAGGACAAAAGGACGTGCATGCAGGAGCCAAGTCTGACTCCCAAAGTGCGGAAAGGAGGGTGTTAAGGGCTGTGAACCCAGCGTCACGGAAATCGGTGTAGTGTAAGTGCGGGGAGAGGAGAGGCTTACCGGTGGAGCTGGACAGGAGGGCAAGCGTGCAGGAGCCCACTGTGTCTAAGCAATCCTGCAGAAATTAGACCAACCAATTAAAATGTGCAGTTTCCAGCAATGTCTCCTCAATTTTCTGCATCCCTTCCTCATGAGGTGTAGAGGTAAACAGACTTTAAGTGTCTAAACTGCATTGGTGAAAATTCTCAGGAAGATCATTTAAAGTCTACACAACAGATCATTAGTTTCACATAGACTAATACTGGATACCAGCTCTTGCAAATAGAAGTCCACATATTTGACTAAGGGGTAGAGGACCAACCTGATTCCGGACACTACCAGCTGCCAGGTGAAGGGTCTAAAGTTTTGTGGATTTTAGGTAGTACTGGGGTCCAAGGAAGTTCAGTACTTAAAGTGGTCTACAACTCAGCATTTCTTCTTTGCTCTAAAAGATTATTTACAGCCTTAAACCCTCTTTAAAAAAACGTAGCAGAACAGCATTCTATTCCTTGTATTAACAAATCCACTTTCTTTTTAATCTCAGTTGTCAAATTCTTGGCACATAAGTTATGTCCAGGTACAAAAAAAAAAAAAGCATTGTTTTCCAGTAAGTAAAAATCTCCAATGTGAAATTGCTATACACACTACACATACCATTAGTTATACGTTTATTTTCAGTTCAGGTTTGCGTTAAGTTTCACACTGGGTGGCCCAGTCTATGGCTGAATGGCCACTGTAGGAAAATGCACATTTCTTTCTTAATTTCTCAGGATTTATTCATCTTTATTTCTATTTTGTAATGCTAGACCCAGGATAGCAGGATAGAGAACCCTTCACAGTTTCTTCTGAACACTGCCCAACAGTGATACTTTTAATTTCTTCTTTGCAGATAATATTTTCATTTAAATAGCTGACAAAAACTAGAGCATATTAATTGCATCCCTGAGGTATTTATTCACATATTTTAGTATTATGAATAAATCATTCTGAATCATTCAGCTGTTACACAAATAATGGGACCTTACATGGAATACAAAATACGTGGCTAGCTAAATGCCTCTGTCAGTTTGCAGAGCAAAAATATCTCTGTGGAAATGTCCTGCTCAGATTATTGGAAGGCAAATATATATTTTTTTTGTGGAGACCCAGCACTGTCATAAAATATTGGAAAATGTGTACATTGCATGGTAAATACACCTGCCAAGTTTGCTTAACTGCATATATAGGTAAACTTGCCTTTCAAGTTTGCTGGGCTGTGTCTTATAGTAAACTTCTAGCCAAGTGTGCTGGACTGTGTATAGTAGTAAACCCTCTACAAAGTGTAATGTATAGTGGTTGTGCACCTGCCAAGTGTACTCTACTGTATGTACTGGTAAACCCATATCTGTCAAGTGTGTTTGAGTGTGTATAGTGGAAATATTCCAGCCAATTGTGTTGGAGAATGTATATTAGTAAACTTGCAGCAAAATGTGCTGGATATTCCTCTCTACCCCTCTAGTGAGGGTTCAGCTTGATTCCTTATTGAATGACCGCAACTGGATTTGTCCACTATAGGCTAATACTTATCTATTTTCTGCTCAATTCCATCTCCTGAGGAAGTCAGCACTGATCACGAAATGCATTGAGAGTTGTTCATCTAAATTTAAGGATTGTTTCATAAAAACTATAATGCATATACCCCCTGGGTGGCACATAGGTGGAGTTATTCCCCTTTTGCAATACTTAAAGGTGAAGTCACCATGATGTATGGTAACACATTGTACATACTGATTGTATGACTTTGTGGATATCATTTTGCCTTGTTATTAATTGTATACTGGTCTTTTAATCAATTCTAATGTATGTTAAGTTTTAACTATACATGAAGATTTCAATGGATTGATTAAAAGCATATTGATTTTTATTACTTCCCTTTCAAAGTCCCAATTTTCAAATCCTTCTTTTCCATTGATTCTGTAAGTATATTAGGTATGTGGGGGTCATGTGTTTTTAAAGTGGAACAGTCGTGAAAATCTTAAAATTTAAAACACATACAGTACAAATAAGAAGTATATTTCTTCCAGAGTAAAATGAGCCATAAATTACTTTTCTCCTATGTTGCTGTCACTTACAGTAGGTAGTAGAAATCTGACATTACCGACAGGTTTTGGGTTAGTCCATCTCTTCATAGGGGATTCTCAACATGGCCTTTATTCTTTATAAAGACATTCCCTGAAAAAGATTTATACACTGATGCTGGACTGCCTCCCTGCTCACTGTACACTTTTTTTTTTGGCAGCTGGACAGAGCAGCTGCCATTCACTAAGTAAAAAATAAAGAAAACCCTGAGAGCCCCCCATGAGAACATGGGCTAGTCCAAAATCTGTTGGTAATGTCAGATTTCTATTACTTACTGTAAGTGACAGCAACATAGGAGAAAAGTAATTTATGGCTCATTCTACTCTGGAAGAAACGTACTTCTTATTTGTGTATGTTTACTTGTATTTTAAATTTTAAAATTTTCGCGACAGAGGTCTTTTAAACACTACTGTAGCTATAGTTTTTTATATATATATGCACGCTATTTGGGGGCATGTAATTTCTTTCTCCCTGCTAGTCATGCTAACCTATATATGGTGGTAAACTCCATGGGAAATGTGGTGGATTGTCTATTGTGGTAAAATCCCTGCCAAATGTAATGTACTGGTTATACAGGTAAAATCCTTGCCAAGGGAGCTGGATTGTGTATTTGGATGAACCTGTCTGTTTAAAAGTAAACCACTTCCATATGTTTTGGACTATGTATAGTGGTAAACTCCTTGCCATGTGTGATAGACTAAGTGTAGTCCTAAGCCCTCTGTCAAGTGTGCAGCACTATTTATAGTAGTAAACTGCCAACTAGGGAAGGGCGCTGAATTCGATTCCGGACGGAATTTGGTGATTCCGGTTCCGATGCGACAGAACGGAATTGCTATAGCGCTAAGGCGGAATTTCCGCGGAAAAATGTGAAGTTCCACAGAATTTTACGGAATTCAAGTTTTTTCCCCACCGAAACTAATTTCTGCCTAATAACAAGAATTTCTACTCGACAGACTCCCTTCCTCCCTCGTCCCAGAGGAATTGTTGGATTTCAAAAGCCAGCTTACATACCTTGGCCGGGAATTGAACCCAGGTCTAGTGCTTGGTATGCTTGGTAGGTAGCTCTCTTCACCATTATACCACCACCAACACTACATGCTGAATCCAGCCTAGCATGTACCATTGTGATATATCCAAGAGAAAATTTAACTTGCTTAGTGAATTGTAGGATTTCAAAAATCTAATCCCTCTGTCAAGTGTGCAGCACTATTTATAGCAGTAAACTGCCAACCAGGGATGGTCGCTGGATTCTGCGGGATTATAAATTCTGTGATTCCGGACGGAATTTGGTGATTCCGGTTCTGATGCGACGGAACGGAATTGCTATAGCGCTAAGGCGGAATTTCCGTGGAAAAATGTGAAATTTGGCTTTTGAAATCCTACAATTCACTAAGCAAGCTCATTTTTCTCTTGGATATATCACAATGGTACATGCTAGGCTGGCTTCAGCATGTAGTGTTGGTGGTGGTATAGTGGTGAAGAGAGTTACCTACCAAGCATACCAAGCACTAGACCTGGGTTCAATTCCCGGCCAAGGTATGTAAGCTGGCTTTTGAAATCCTACAGCTTACATACATTGGCCGGGAATTGAACCCAGGTCTAGCGTTCGGTAGGCTGCCATCCTAACCATTATACCACCAACACAACACACTACAATGCTACATGCTGAAGCCAGCCTAGCATGTACCATTGTGATATGCCCAAGAGAAAAATGAGCTCTCTCTCTAGGACTTGATGCCATTAAGCTGAATTTTCAGCTTAAAACCATCAACGGATACCGGCAGAATTTCATAGGCTATTTCGGAATTCCGCCGGATTGAAAAAGCAATTCCGTTCTGACCAAACGGAATGGAATGACCAATTTCCGCCTAAAATTGCGGAAAATACAATTCCGCGGAAAGTGGTGACCATCCCTACCAGAGAGAGAGAGAGAGAGAGAGAGAGAGAGAGATGAATCTACATGGCTATCTGGGGTTCTCTTCGGACAACTGTTGAACACAAAAGGCAAGGCCATGCCTGGGTGGGCTTGAACCACCAATGCAGTTAACAGCCAGACGCGCTAACCAATTGTGCCACAGAGACTGTGTACCACAAAGACTGTGCATGCAGTTGCTGTTGAATGATTTTATGGGGATGTATGTGTGTCTTTTGGAGGGAGGAAATAAGTCTGCTCCAAGAAGTTTCAGCATGTAGTTTTGGTGGTATAATGGTTAGGATAGCAGCCTACCAAGCACTAGACCTGGGTTCAATTCCCGGCCAAGGTATGTAAACTGGCTTTTGAAATCCTACAATTCCCTGGAAGACGAGACCCTCCTAAAGGGAGGAGAAAAAGGACTAAGGGAACAGTTAATAGGTCTATGGGCTACCATATAGCATAAAAAAGGTTCCATTTGTGATTATTTTAATTTTTCCGCCGGAATTGCACGGAATTTCGCAAAAATCCGGCGAAATTTTCATAGCGACGGAATTCAGCGCTGGCGGAATCCGCAAATTCCAGCGGAACGGAATTTGCTCTTTCCGATCATCCCTACTGCCAACCAAGCAAGCAGCACTGTGTATTGTGGTAAACTCCCAGCCAAGTGTGTATCTGTATAAGTATAGTGATAAACTCTTTACCAAGCTCTGTTAAAGGAAAACTTAAGGCAACTATAAAAAATGAGATTTACTCACCTGGGGCTCCCCTCAGCCCCTAGCAGCCGATCGGTGCCCTCGCAGCCCCGCTCAGATGCTCCTGCACCCGCCGGCGAACACTTCCGGTTTGGCCGTCACCGGCCGACAGGCATGGGAACGCGAGTGATTCTTCGCGTTCCCAGCCTGTATATCACCCCCTATGCTGCTATTGTGGCCAGCTGGTCGCAATAGCAGCATAGGGGGCGATATACAGGCTGGGAACGCGAAGAATCACTCGCGTTCCCATGCCTGTCGGCCGGTGACGGCCAGACCTGAAGTGTTCACCGGCAGGTGCAGGAGCATCTGAGCGGGGCTGCGAGGGCACCGATCGGCTGCTAGGGGCTGAGGGGAGCCCCAGGTGAGTAAATCTCATTTTTTATAGTTGCCTTAAGTTTTCCTTTAAGTGAATTAGATTGTGTATAGTGGTAAGTCAGGCATGGGAACTGTGGGATAGTCTAGTGTTAGATACTAAAACATTTGTTACAGTACCTGTCCTCGATCTGACCCCTGCGTGTGTATGGACGCGCGGATGTACTCTGGCTCTTATACACTGTAAAGAGTTTCCTGTGCGCCATTGCAGCATGCACACTTTGGAGCACTGCGCGTTTGCATGTGCATATGCAGAGACGCATAATTCGGCACCAAATTCAAATCCTGTATATAATAAACTGAGTAACAGCCATCCAGTGCTATTCATTTTAAAGAGAACCAGAGATGAAGCACCCTCTTGTATTTTACCTTATAAATCAGTGGGAACATGACAGTAAACACCTAATCTGCTCTTTGTTTCATTGTTCTCTGTGTAATCTGACTGTTATCACCTCTGATAAGAATCCGTGACTGAGCACTCAGGCTGCTCAGTCTAGCTTTGCTACGGAAAGATTATAGCTGAGTCTGTCTTATGTGGTGTTATTTCAAGCCCAAGCCTGCCCCCTTGTGGCTCTGCTATAATGACTCAGCAATAATCATTCCCAGCAAAGCCAGATTTAATTGCTCAGTCTGGGATTCTTGTGACTGCTGATAACAGACACTTTTAGCAGTGAGGATGAAACAGAGAGCATGGTAAGTGTTTTCTCCAATGTTCTTACTGATATACATGGTAAAATACACAAGGGTGCTTCGTCTCTGGTTCCCTTTAAGCAGCTTGTTGCTAATGGTTGCTAGAGCCACTATTACTGGTTGATCTCTCGTTTCTTACTTTGCTTGACTTGACTACTCCTGTTGCTGACTCTGCTTATTCCTGACTCCTGTTTACCAGCTGCTTGTCCTGACTCTTCGCCCGTTACCATTTAAGCCTGTTTGCCACCTGCAGTAACCCAACCCCTGGCCTGATTACTGATTATGCTTGTCTGCCATCTGCTTGAGACTTGACTACTCCTCCAACCCCCACAGTGGACTTAGTTGTTCTCTCTGCCTTCAGTGGGGCAATCCTGGGGACCACTACCTGGGGGCTTCTAGACAGCAAAGTAGTTCTTTGTCTGCTAGGGGCAGCAGCCCATCATCCTTTACAGGGTGCTCTCGTGAGGACCTGTACCCACTTAGACTTTGCACCCCATTAGAGTCCACGTCAACCACTGGTGTCATTGACAACAGATCACCTGTCCCCTAACAACATTCCTCTGCCTATGTAAAGCACATCTTCATCTTTGTAATCCATATGATTAATTGGTTGGGGCATATTCTTATCTATCCTGAACCACATAAGAAACCACATTTGTTTTCTTGGACCCACCTTGTCACAAACTGACACTGCTGTGGTTTGGATGTGTTATGTTATTGCTCACAAGAATGCTCACAAGAATTCTAGTGTTAACGTTGATTAAAACCCAATTATCCCCAATATTGAACAAGGCAAATTGTGAAAATAATCATGCTCATTAGTGTGAATTACAAGAATTTCAAATTGAAAAATCCTAAATCCTTTGTGTAGCTCTGCTAGTTGCAGCTGTGCAGCTATCCATGCAGGTTTAGACATTGAAAGCTCCACTAGAAGCTATGTAGCCGCATCGCACTGCGGGTGTCCTGAGCCCAATGCACGGCAATGGAACAGTTTCCATTCTGTGCATTGTGTGCAGACCGATCCGAGAATTTGCAGCATGCAGCACGCATCCACCCGCCGTCCTCTCCATACACTTCCGCATCGGGAGATGCGGAAGTGACGCGGATGCCAGCGGAAGTGATGCGATGCGGCTAGGTAGAAACAGGCCATAACAGGCATGACATCTTACACCTACTTCCTGTAAACTATAAAATCCCACCTCCTCATGTAGAGATGTGTTTTCTGCTGAAATGTTGTGATTTGGGGAAATGTAGTTAGCTATCTATTGTTCTTCTTACTTGGATGCCAGATAGTCTTACCTGATAGCCTCACCTGATGGTCCACCAAGTAGCTGAGTCCAGAAAAGAGAGGAGGAAGTTGTACTGCAGTTGCAAGCACATTTAGTCAATGAAAAAACTATTCTGTCTAACAAACTGCTTCTGCTTATTTACACTGTTATTTTAATTTACTATAACAGTTTTCCTTTTTGAGCTTTGGTCTTAGCTGGGCTTTTACCTTTAGATGAGGGTCAGAGGGATCTAGCAATAATGGCTCTATTATTCAGCTGAGAAACTACATTTCTTTATAACATTTTATAATTGACTGTATCTGTTTTGTTTATGCCAGTTGGGAAGTTCAATTCTTAACATCAGAAGGCACCAGATGTGTGAGGTGTCAGGGGTGCACAATAAACATGAACAATATTTCAGATTCTGTTCACTGGGAAAGTACTCAGGTTATCTAAGAAACTCAATATTATTGATTCACTTACTGACCATAGTGAAATGGACAGCGTCAGGAAAGCTAGAATGTTATGTGCATGTCTCATCTATGTTTGTGTACTGTGCATTCCAATTTTAGCAGTACCCCTCCAAGATTTGGAGTTTTGTCTGAAATAGATGTTTCTGCAAAGTGTACAGGCAGAATCTTTGAACCTGAGTGAACATTGGGTACTATTTGTGTGTGCTTGACTGAAAACTCAGCATTTACATTATGTTATATTTGTGCATGTTACGTTGGAAAGGTTTTTGTTTATGTTTGACTTGTAGTTTGCAAGAACACCAAATAGAGCATTGCTGTTGGTGAAAAGATGACTGTGTTCAGACTTTCTATTCTGTGCCCATTCCAGAGAATAAATGCACCTGCCACCTGTTTACCCTGTAAAAATAGACAAAAAAGTAACAATCAGAGGCAGACTTAGCAATAAAAAAAACCCTTACATTAAGGACCTATTCAGTAAACATTTACCGGTACTTACACTGTCGGACTGGGAGGTGGAGGAAATCCACCTGCCGGCCAAGCAGCAGAAACCCTGTGTTATCATTCACAATATAAACCTGTAGCAAGTCTTCACTGTGAGCAGAAACACCTAATTACTGCTGCTTGGCCAGCAAGTGGATTACCTCAGCTTTACTGCATCCCAGTCCGACACTGTTTACTTACGCTGACAAGGTAACATGCTTTGCACAATTAGCGCTATCAGTGTTACTTAGGTAACAAGAACATAACTAGAATCATGCACATTACTCTAGCAACACCCAATGCGTGTTGTGCTAACTGTGGAACGCAAGCTACCCTGTCAGTATAAGTAATGGTAAAATTGCAGTGCGCTCACTGCACACAGTTCCATTTACCGAACTTAGGTGCATATACCCCAATGGAACTTAAATGTAATATTCTCAGAATGTTTACTGTGTACATAATTCCCACAGTAATAATTAAAGGAACCTTTACATGAAGGGTAGAGGAGTAATGGCTATAACAACAATTTGTTCCGGAGGTTGCAGCAACTTTCTGCTTAAATGGTCTCTCTTAGGTTTGTTTTACAGTACAGACAGTTGACACAGCCATTTATCAGATCTGTCTCAAAAATCATACCTGCTGTGATTGTTGTCTGTTGTACCAACATAATGGCCAAAAAAGTCATGGTACAAAGGTACATGTATTTCTGTTGGTCAACCACCACAGCCTGTTGCAGCAAATGGACAGGCTGAACCAGCTCTTAGGTATAACATTCTCTAGATAACCCCTAAACACTGAAGGCCCTGAAATAGATTTGCTTTCTGTATTTCCACAATGTACAGTCTTCATGCTACCACACATTTGTGCAGCGGTGTTGCTAAGGGGCTTTGGGCCCCAGTGCTAGTTTTACATGCCCCCCCCAAGCACTCTATACATAACAATTTATATGGTGCACCAAAACCTGCCAAGGACAACCACAGTGTTAGCGGTGCAAGACGGGGAAGGGGAACAGTTTGTTAATGATTACCACTATTCAAATCATGTATAGAAGTGTTAATTACCAGCACAGGACCAATAAAAAGCTAATACTGTGGTTGAGGGCGGCCCAAGGGCCCCAAAGAGGTCGCAACCTCTGTACCCCCTATTGCTATGATACTGCATTTGTGTGTCTCTTGTCCAGCTGGTCAGTCAGTTGGTTGTGGAAGTTACAAAAAAAGTTCCTATCAGTCCACTAAGTGGATGCAGCCTCTCCAGTATCATGCAGTAAGAACACTCCTAGTAAGAAGCAGCAAACAAGGAAACCCACTTCAAAACTAGTTTTCTTTCCCTAACGTTTGCCCTCTTACTTCTGTATTTGTTGTCTTTTTCCACTGTACCTTTTGACATATAGCATTTCCAGGTCAAAAAGTTCGGTACTTATCCGTTAGCCGGGCGCATCCGGCAGGTGGCACTGTTGTATCGAATTTCAATGCGCTGGGTTGTATCTAATTCCATTCATACTTAGTTAATGTAGTACTGTGTGAATGGAAGCGCTGCAGGTGGCGCTAATTACATTGATACGTTGATAACAATACAGTGTTAATGGCAAGGAATACATTGTATTTGAAGTGGCCGGCACTGGCACTTAATGGAATTCAAATGAAGGCGGCGGCAATGTAACAGATGAAGCCGCCGCCTTCGTCTGTTCTTCTTCTCCCCCTTTGCCCTCTCTCAACTATATACAACCCTGCCAGCTGGGGGGGGGGGCACGCCTGTCCCCCCCACAGTGGTTCGTCGCAAGGAAACAAGCAGGATTCCCTGCCACGACGAACGACTCTGGGGGGAGACGCATGTCCCCGCAGGCTGCCAGCATTGTAGAAGCGAGAGGAGGGCAAAGGGGGAGAAGAAGAAGAAGAACAGACGAAGGCGGCAGCTTCATCTGTTACATTGCCGCCGCCTTCATTTGAATTCCATGTAAAAGTGCCAGCCACTTCAAATACAATGTATTCCTTGCCATTAACACTGTATTGTTATCAACGTATCAATGTAATTAGCGCCACCTGCGGCGCTTCCATTCACACAGTACTCTGTTGAAGTATGAATGGAATTAGATACAACCCAGCGCATCGAAATTCGCTACAACAGCGCCACCTGCCGTATGCGCCCGGCTAACGGATAAGTACCAAAAGTTCTTAGGTTGCTGTGTTTCAGTTGTACAATCTAATGGATCTTAACCAAAATCCAGTCATACAGATTTAATCAGAGGGATTATATATTCGAAGCTCATCTGAAGATTTTTTTTAATAAATATTTTTGTTCTTTTTTTTAAAATAAAATGCCTTATTTTATTTCTATATTTTCCTCCCTCCCCCCGTCAGCCTATCACAGCGATCGGCTGCCCCCAGTACAGCGACGCCAGAGATCGTAGCGCTGTACTAAGTAAATAGATGGCGGTTTCGCCCCTGGGAGACTGATGACGGAGTGGAGCACCGTCATTCAAGCGGGAATGTGTGAGCATCGGCACGCGAGATACCCTGCAAACTCCGCCCCCAGGACTGCACGCTGATCAGCGTTAGGCGGTCCTGGGGATGCCGCCGCGTCCACGCCAATTGATGTGGAGCGGTCGTTTAGTGGGTAAACAATGCAAACTGCCTGGTTGCACTACTGACCCACTGCATCAAATACTTTTAGCCATCGACCCTGAACATGCATGCAGCTCAGGTGCTCTGACTGAAGTCTGATTATATTAGCTGCATGCTTGTTTCAGGTGTTTGATTCAGACATTAATGCAGCTGTGGATATCAGCAGGACTGACAGGTATCTGGTATTGTAAATGAAATAAATATGGCAGCCACCATATGCCTCTCACTTCAGGTTAAAGCCCCTATTCAGCCTCCCTCTTTTAAAAACATATATTAATAAATGTGCATTAATTAGCACTGCACCATGTTTTTTGCACAACTGACATGCAGAGGAGGGAGCCACAGTGAGATAGTGTATAGCAGCTACAGCAAAGAGAGGAGTGAGAACCTGTCGCTCCACTGGATGAAGGTAATGTATGCCAAGGAGAGCAGAGCAGTGGTATATGTTGCTTTCATCCAGCAGAGCAGCAGGTCAGCCCCCAAGAAGGAAAGAAATCAAATTCACTGTGATCTTGTGGTGGAGGGGTGGACCCGACCAGCAGTTTTGCAGGGAGGCCTGACAGAATCACTGCACACGCTGGATTCTCAGAAAAAGCAGTCATTATTGGTAGTGTTTCATTTAATCTGTGTACGGTGCTTTAGTCCTTCTTAGGGAATTTCCTCCTTAAACCCACCAACATCCAAATGCAGAAATACACTGGATATGTGGGTTATGCAACGAAGGTAACTGGCGTTTGTTGTTTTGATTTGAAGACTTGATCACCATTTTATTCAGTGTTACTTTCTCTCCATTTTGTATTCCTGTAATGTTCTTTGCAAAGTAATTTGTTTTTATCATTATTTGCCACCTGTTCTCGATGGCAGAAGAATGAAACCTTCTGCAGTAGGTACATAACAGAAGGCAATTGCAGCTTGGGCAGTCTGCATGTCCAGTCATACTGTTTCCATTAAATGACAGCCTTCATTGTAAAAGTAGTTAACACAAGATGGATGGCTGTATACAAACGCATTTCTTCTTTAAATGGACCCAAGTGCTACATCAGTATACATCTAAATTGACCTTATAGAAGGCATTTTTAAGCATAAATATAAAAACAAACATTGAGTTAAATTGCGTTAAAGGTGAACTCCAGACATCACTGTGTCATTTCAAGACCTAAGAACTTTGTTAACCATTTACATATTTCTTTATCTTGTGCTGTCTTGTGCTGTCTACACATACCATATATATTTGAGTATAAGCCGACCCCAGAATAGGCCCACCCCCAACTTTTACCTAAAAAAAATAAAAATTGGGAAAAATTCTAGACCCGAGTATAAGCCGAGGGCACAAAATTCAGCAGCTATTAGTGGCTTTCAAAATTACAAACCATTTTCAACTGTTCAAATACTATATAGCTATATATAATGGTACTGTTTTGTACACATGTTTGGGTCACATCCAGAGTTCAATTTCAGAGGGATTGGAGTAATCATATAAAGGAACAGGCGGGGTGAAGCAGATCAGGGGGGGCACTGTACAGGTGGCTTTATCATATCAGAGGCTGTGAGTGAGTGGAGGGAGCAGATCAGAGGAAGCAAGCAAGAGGAGCAACTAGAACAGGCAATTGAGAAGGTAATAGAAGTGTGATAGGAGACGAGAGCAGGCTGGAGGGAATGGAAAGTTGTTAGATATAGCAAGTAAGAGGAGGGAGCAAATAACGAAGAGGAAAGTTCAGAAAAATTACACAGATCAGTGGAGAAAGGTGGAGGATGCAGAACAGAGGAAGAAAAAGTAGATCTGTGCGTGAAGTAAAGAATAAGCTAGTGGATCACTGGAAGAGCCACGCACACAAAATATAAATGGATGTTTGGGAAAAAAGTGTGTTTATCATCAACTTATTAACCGGTTCAGCGCCGCAGTGCCGAAAATCTCATGCATCCGAGCAACGTTCACCTCCCATTCATTCGCCTATAACTTTATTGCTACTTATCACAATGAATTGATCTATATCTTGTTTTTTCCGCCACTAATTAGGCTTTCTTTGGGTAGTACATTTTGCTAAGAATTATTTTTTTCTAAATCCATTTTAACAGGAAGATTAAGAAAGAAATGAAAAAAAATCATTATTTCTCAGTTTTTGGCCATTATAGTTTGAAATTAATATACGCTACCGTAATTAAAACTCATGTATTTTGTTTGCCTATCTGTCGCGGTTATTTCACCGTTTAAACGATGTCCCTATCCCAATTTATAGTGCCGATATTTCATTTAGAAATAAAGGTGCATTTTTTCAATTTGCGTCCATCGCTATTTATAGGCTTATAATTTTAAATAATATAATAACATACTCTCTTGACATGCATATTTAAAAAGTTTAGACCCTTGGGTAACTATTTATGTTGTTTTTGTTTTTTTTTATTGTATTTTTTTTTTGTTTTTTTTAAATAAAAAAATGTATGTGGGTAATTTTTGGGGTGGGAGGGAAACTGCTATTTTCTAATGTAAAATAATGTAATTGTTTTATTAAAAATGTATGTGGGTGCAGTTTACTATTTGGCCACAAGATGGCCACAGTGAGCAAAGTCCTGGATGCGAACTATGTCGCATCCAGGAACTAAAATTCAGAGGAGTTGTTTCCTGGGGGGCAGAAATACCACGCTCTCTGGAGAGAAAGCGTCGGTATTTCTGCGGGGAAGTCAGATCGGTGAATGGGAATTATATTCCCATTCACTGATCGGGGGGCTAGCGGCGGGCGGCGGGTGCGCGCGCGGGCGCGCGCCCGATCGCGCGCACCACGCAGGGAACACAGCAGTGCCTTTCTGGACGAGAAAGCTCGTCCAGAAAGGCCGAACTGGTTAAAGAGAATCTGTATTGTTAAAATCGCATAAAAGTAAACATACCAGTGCATTAGGGGACATCTCCTATTACCCTCTGTCACAATTTCGCCGCTCACCGCCGTATTAAAAGTAGTCAAAAACAGTTTTAAAAGGTTTGTTTATAAACAAACAAAATGGCCACCAAAACAGGAAGTAGGTTGATGTACAGTATGTCCACACATAGAAAATACATCCATACACAAGCAGGCTGTATACAACTTTCTTTTTAAATCTCAAGAGATCAATTGTGTGTTTACCTTCTGTCCCCTGCAGCTCTCATGCACTGAATAGTGACAGGCTGTGAGGCTGATCGTTTCTTCCTGCAGACAGCTCTGCCCTGTCTGTAATTCCTCAGTATGTGTCAGCCAGCTCCTTTCACAGCCTAATGCTGCATACACACGTTGCAATTTCCCGCGGGATTTGCGGGATCAATTCGATCGATTTGATTATTTCCAACATGTTCGATCGTGTTTCGATGGATACAGCCATCGATTTTTCATATTAAGTATGCAAAATCGACGGCTGTATCCATCGAAACACGATTGAACATGTTGGAAATAATCGAATCGATCGAATTGATCCTGTGAATCGCGCAGGAAATCACAACGTGTGTATTCAGCATAACAGAGGAGGATTTTGATCCAGCTCTCTTCGTTCACTGATAAGAAAGCTGCTGGCTTATGTAAATAACACACACACTGGAGTGTGCATAGAGGGGCCTGGAGAGGGGTGTGCATAACAGATCAGCACGGAAGAGTTGGCAGCCTTCCAGACACAAGGCAGTCTGACAGGGGAAAGATACATTGATTTATTACAGAGACGGTGATAGTAGAAAGTGCTGCAGTAATCCAGAGCACATTAGAATAGGTTTAGGAACTTGTAGGATGGTAGAAAAAAGGATGACATTTTTGTTACAGAGTCTCTTTAAGTTAGAACAAAAGTGTTTCTTACTATGAAAGCAGACAGCTATGTCCCCCCGGGGTGTCCCTCTCAACATATACAGTACTAATCTGTGCTGCATTAATATCCCTCTAGCCTGTCTATCTTCATCTCCCCTGCAGTGGGCAGCACACATCATTAGAGGTGTCACTACTAGATGGCGTCATAGCAATAAGGGTGCAACTAACAAGTACAGAGGAGAGTAATTCTGGCAGAATGGATCAGGCACGCCTCTGCATATCCCTCCTGATTGGGACACTCGGTGGGAGGGACACAGGTATACATGCCACTCTGCTCAGAATGGAGGGGGGAGGGGTGTAATGCCCATAGCCCACACAGCCCATAGCCTGCACTGTCCACAGCCCAAACTACCTGCAATGCCCACAGCCTGAACTGCTCACAGCTGCTGATAATCTGCCCACACAATACAGCACATAGCAACGGGACAGAATGGGACACAAAAATTCTCAGCTCCACTCACCATATTTAGATGGTTGCTGCTCTCGTGGGGGTCTCTACCTGCACATGACTCGAGTATAAGCCAGGACCCCACTTTTTTGGGTGTCAAAAACTTGGCTTATGCACAAGCATATATGGCATGTACAACAGGCATCATATAATAACAAAAACCGACATAAAAAGTGGGCGTCATACCAATTCATATAGCTTACATTGTACATTAGAAATCCGTAAAAAAAACTGTATATCGTCCATTCGGTCAGCTCAAAAAGAATATGAGGTACCTTAAAAATGATGATATTTGTTTTCTCTCTTTACTAATTCAAATGTTGTACATTCAAATAAGCACTTTCAAATGGTTCCATAGCCTTACTGTTTCTACAGTTGTCTTACAAATGGCCGTTTGTTATTTTATCGCCATCCCTAGGCTTGAGCAAAAATAAATAAATAAATAAATACATTACCATTTCTAAAGTGGCAAATTTTTAATTTTAATAAAGAATCTGAGTAAGAAACAAAACAAAAAAGTTCCACTCATTCCTTTGCTATAAATGATCATCATATAACTAATAGTGAAAAATATGCCAACTAATTCCTTGTGCCTATAATGGCATCACTGATCTGTACCGGCCAATGAAGCATTGCATAAGCAGCCATCCAGCTTTTACTCAGTGATCATGTGCGAGATTGCACAAAAGAAAAAGAGAAGATTGAGGTAACCATACATAAGTCATTGTTTTTAGCAGACATGATCACTTTGATGAAATATCAAGAAGTTTTTGAATCAGGATAATACTATTTACAGTGCTGTCCATAATTATTAATTTCCCTGGCAAATTTTGCCTTTAAGTTACTTTTATTAAACCAGCAAGTAATTTTTTTTATGGGAAATTACATAGGTGTCTCCCAGAAGATAATAAGATGGTGTACAAGTGAAATTATTGTGGAAAAAACATTTTTCAGCTTTTATTTACATTTGATCAAAAAGTGTCCAGTCCAAAATTATTCATACCCTTTACAAACTGTCACAGTCTGCGTGAAAATCTAAAGTTCTATACCATTCGAAATAGTCCAAGATGTTCTAAAGCATCCTAATTACCCTGAATAATTGCGAACAGCTCTTTTGTTCAACTCTGCAGCATCTCTCTGCAGTTGGTTTGTGGACAGTCATGGCTAAGACAAAGGTGCTCAGTGAGGACCTGCGGCTCTGGTAAAAAGTGAGGGTGCAGTGGGTAGGTGGGTATAAGTAAAGAATTCATGCGCCTCCCGTTACCCTCCATCACTTGACATTCCCCCACACTCAGTCCCGTTATCCTCGGCAACTCAGGCGACTCCTAACCTGGAAATACTGCGACGCGCGTGAAACACTTTGCTCGGCCACAAGGGAGCAGCGCAGTATGTCCGGGTTTGGAGTCACCGAGAATAAAGGGACTGAGCGTAGGAGAACGGCAGGTGACAGAGGGGAATGGGAGTCACGGAAAATATTTGCTTATACCCACCTACCCACTGCACCTTCACTTTTTACCAGAGGTCTTTTGGCTCTTGTATCCTTTAACAGTGTAAGAATGGCAGGAATTTAAATCTCCCCTTGAAAATCAATAGGTGATTTTTTTATTGGCTGTTGTAGACTCCACCCATTTTCCTGAATATTAATCCCAGTTACTCAGTGAGCAAATGTGCCAAGTTTGAGAACCCTGCGAATGGCTGCAGTTTAAATTTTCTTATTTGGTTGTTTTGGTTGCCCACTTTTCATAATCTTCTTGACACACAGTCACTCAGTGACCATGTTTTTGAGCTTTGGGGTCCTTGGCATCAATAATGTGAGAATGGAAGCAGTTAATCACTCAAATGATTTTCTGTTTGTGGCTCCACCCCCTTTTCTGAATTTGAACTCCCCAGTAACCCAATGATCGACTGTACCAGGTTTAAGGTCACTGCTATTAACAGTGTAAGAATGCCAGCAATTTAAATATTCCCCTTGAAAACCAATAGGTGAATTTTGATTGGCTGTTGTAGGCTCCACCCACTTTCCTGAATATTAATTCCAGTCACCCAGTGACCAACTGTGCCAAGTTTGAGAACCCTGCCACTTACGAGGCCTGTTTTGTAAAAAAAAACATAAAAAAAATTAGATACCAGTGTCTGTTTGTAAGGCACGGAGGACGCCGTCCGCACCCTCCGTGCCGTTCCGCCGGGTCCCCGCTGCACAATATCCCCCCGAACGTCCCCCGACGGCGCGGCCCGGGTCGGGCTCTCCAGCCTGTACAAAGATGGCGGCCGGAGGTGGCTGCGGCTGCGCAGTACGCATAGCCGTGAGTGTGGCTGCGCAGCTCTAAGGCCAACCCCCGATCCACGCTACTGTTACGTGGATCGGGGGGGTTGGCCTTAGAGCTGCGCAGCCGCACTCGCGGCTATGTGTACTGCGCAGCCGCGGCCACCTCCGGCCGCCATCTTTGAACAGGCTGGAGAGCCCGACCCGGGCCGCGTTGTCGGGGGACGTTCGGGGGGATATTGTGCAGCAGGGACCTGGCGGAATGGCACGGAGGGCGCGGACGGTGTCCTCCGTGCCTTACAAACAGACACAGGTATCTAACTTTTTTTATGTTTTTTTTACAAAACAGTCCTCGTAAGTCCTTTAACAGAATGGCTGAAATCATAGTTACATAGTTACATAGTTATTTTGGTTGAAAAAAGACATACGTCCATCGAGTTCAACCAGTATAAAGTACAACACCAGCCTGCTCCCTCACATATCCCTGTTGATCCAGAGGAAGGCGAAAAAACCCTTACAAGGCATGGTCCAATTAGCCCCTAAAGGGAAAAATTCCTTCCCGACTCCAGATGGCAATCAGATAAAATCCCTGGATCAACATCATTAGGCATTACCTAGTAATTGTAGCCATGGATGTCTTTCAACGCAAGGAAAGCATCTAAGCCCCTTTAAATGCAGGTATAGAGTTTGCCATAACGACTTCCTGTGGCAATGCATTCCACATCTTAATCACTCTAACTGTAAAGAACCCTTTCCTAAATAAATGGCTAAAACGTTTTTCCTCCATGCGCAGATCATGTCCTCTAGTCCTTTGAGAAGGCCTAGGGCCAAAAAGTTCATCCGCCAAGCTATTATATTGCCCTCTGATGTATTTATACATGTTAATTAGATGCCCTCTAAGGCGTCTTTTCTCTAGACTAAATAAACCCAGTTTATCTAACCTTTCTTGATAAGTGAGACCTTCCATCCCACGTATCAATTTTGTTGCTCGTCTCTGCACCTGCTCTAAAACTGCAATATCTTTTTTGTAATGTGGTGCCCAGAACTGAATTCCATATTCCAGATGTGGCCTTACTAGAGAGTTAAACAGGGGCAATATTATGCTAGCATCTCGAGTTTTTATTTCCCTTTTAATGCATCCCAAAATTTTGTTAGCTTTAGCTGCAGCTGCTTGGCATTGAGTACGATTATTTAACTTGTTGTCAATGAGTACTCCTAAGTCCTTCTCCAAGTTTGATGTCCCCAACTGTATCCCATTTATTTTGTATGGTGCTAGACCATTAGTACGTCCAAAATACATGACTTTACATTTGTCAACATTGAATTTCATCTGCCATGTATGTGCCCATATAGCCATCCTATCCAGATCCTGTTGCAATATGACACTATCTTCCTGAGAGTTGATGATTCTGCACAATTTTGTATCATCTGCAAAAATAGCAACATTGCTCACTACTGCATCTACTAGGTCATTAATAAATAAATTGAAGAACACTGGACCCAGAACAGACCCCTGTGGGACCCCACTGCTAACAGTCTCCCATTTTGAGTACGATCCATTGACCACAACTCTTTGTTTTCTGTCCATTAGCCAGTTCCCTATCCATGAACACAGACTCTTCCCCAGTCTATGCATCCTCAACTTTTGCACCAGACTTTTGTGGGGAACAGTGTCGAAGGCCTTTGCAAAGTCCAAGTATATCACATCTACAGCATTTACAATATCCATATTAGCATTCACTACCTCATAAAAGCTGAGCATGTTAGTCAAACAGGACCTGTCTTTAGTAAACCCATGTTGATGCTGAGAAATAAGATTATTTTCTACTATGAAGTCATGTATAGTATCTCTTAGTAACCCCTCAAATAGTTTGTAACCCCTCAAATCAATCAAACAAATCTGTTTGTGGCTCTGCACCCTTTAGTGGCTTTGCACCCAAGTCACCCAATGAACAACTGTAGCAGGTTTGAGGCCTCTGCCATTAACAGGGTAAGAATGGTGGCAATTTAAATATTCCCCTCCAAAATCGATAGATGAATTTTGACTGTTGGCAGTTTTAGACTCCACCCACTTTCCTGAATATTAATCCCAGTCACCCAGTGAGCAAGTGTGCCAAGTTTGACAACCCTGCTATTAATAGTGTAAGAATGGTTACAGGTTAAATTTTGCCATGTAAAATGAATGATTGGCTGTTTTATTCACTGTCCACTTTCCCTAAGTATTTAACCTTGGTCATCAAGTGACCAGTTGAGCTGTGCCTAGTTTAAGGGCTTTATTACTGTGAGAACTGCAGCCTTTTAAAATGTTCCCATTGATGTGAAAGGGTGAAATCTGATTGGCTGTTTGTGGTTCTCACCAGGTGTGCAGGGGCGTGGGGGGGGGGGGGGTTCACGAGACCCCCAGAACACATTATCCCAGGTAGTAATGGATCTGTATACGAAGTTTCGTTTAAATTGGTCAAGGCGTTTTTGAGTGATCGTGGCACACACACACACACAGTATACATATAAATATATATATATATGTATATATATATATATATATATATATATATGTATGTATATATATTTATATATATATATATAAAGGGAACCAGAGATGAACGATTCACACAAAATAAACATATCAGTTGATAGATTGTAAAGAATAAATGCTCTACCTGATGATTTCGCCACTCTGGTGTGCCTTTTTGAGTGTTTTTTATCCATTATTGCTCCAGGAAATATCCAATATGGCCGCCGGCTCATATCCCTTCTGCTTCCAGGTTATAAGCTGTTCTGGATGTGCTGTCTAGCCTCTATGAGACTATAGACAAGCAGGGCTTTTGCAGCCTTTCATCTGTGTGCTTCCAACTTTATTATTCTGGCATGCTGTGTGGCTGCCTGTAGGAAGTGTCTCTCATAGAAATTAAACTGCATACAGTAGATAATGACTGGCTGCACAATGCACACAGATGTATGCTCAGTCGGGGATTCTTATCACAGCTGATAACAGACAGATTAGGCAGAGAAGAATAAAATTAAAAGCAGGGTAGGTGTTTACTGTCATTTTCCCACTGATAAATGTAATAAAATACATGAGGGTGCTTCATCTCTGGTTCTCTTTAATTGCATGTGGTCCAAGGAAAGAATTGCATTGTGTGCAATAGGAACAGTACATTGAGTTAGAAAGTAGCATTTACTCTATACCTGGCATTTACCACATAGCTAAATTTGAAATCTGGCCACATATGTCACAGTCACAATTAAATATCAAGGAAGGAGCCTTATAATGAGGACCAGACTTCAGAAGTCAGAAGTCAAACATAAGGTCACTGTTGTATTTAGTTGGGACAATGCCTTGCCATCAGTTCCAAGGGACATTTGAAAATCACTTAAAATCAAAGACTACTTTAAAAAGAAGGTTACAACCTTCCCCCTTAATATCAAATGATCTGATGTTAGTAATAAAAATAACTACCAAACTACTCTATAGAATTGTCAGTATTATACAAAAATACTGTACATAAAGAAGTGATGGGATTATCTGTCAGGGACATCAAATACTGCAAATGCTTGAGGTCAGTAGCAAAAATACACTGCATATAGTGAGTACTACTAATAAATATAACATATAATATTACTCCTTCCTCTAGTAAAATCATAAGCTTAATAGCTAGTGAACCTGTGCAAAAAAAGAGGATGAATTGCAATCAAAGTGCAGCAGAGCATGCCAAGATTGTGGTCGGAAGTAAACAATGAAAAAAGCACAACAGTGAAGATAAGTGACCTCACCTAGCAATTCAGGGAATAATATCCCAAGGGATAGGTTAGATGCTGTGGACTCATTATCACATAAAACTACTATTGGAAGCTTTAAGCTTCCAGGATCTATTTGATCAGTTTCATTTCTCTCACATTATCTAATGCAATGTGAAAAAAAGTCTTTATAATAAAATAATGATTTGAGCGAGCATCTCAGTGTTTTTCGTGATCTGCTCACTCTGCCATCTGCAGTGCACATTGGCTGCACATTCGCTTTGAACTCTACAGATTTTATAAAGGATCACTGCAGATCATGTTATTTGTGCTCACTATGGTGAATGCTATATATTTATTTATGGGTTTTATTTACAGTGGGCATAAAAATAGCTTGCTATATATATAAAGGGAAATAAAATTAAAAGAATTATATTTCCTACATTTTTTTATGTTTTCAGATTGCTTTTTTACTTTTTATTTTGGCACATCTATAGATAAAAATGATTGCTGCCAGTCATTAAACTAAGTGAAAACATAAAGCATGTAATGAAGCCCATTGGCAGATAGTGCACAGAGCTTAATTACAAGCGCAACTTCAGAGAACAAGATATCCTCATTAGGAACTTGGGTACTTCAAGAGAGCACACACTTAATGAGCTGGAATTGCTGCAAAAGAGGATAATTCAGCATGCCAACTGCTAAAAATATTAAACATCCACTTGTACTTGTAATCCACTTAAAATCATCCATAAAAACACCAGCAGTAAAGGATTAAAAAAAAAAAATGCCAAAAATTGAGGGTCTAGAATAGAGGTATAGCAAAGGGGTATTTCGCATAGACAAAGCACTTCATCTCCTGCAAGCACTTGGTCCAGCTGAAGTGCCGTACTTGTTTGAAACAGCTGGCAATGCTGCAATTCTCTGTACGTCTGCTCATGGCTATTTAGTATTCTATATTGGTTAGAGTACATTCATGTTATTTTAATGGATGACTTTAAAATAGATCTCCATCCAAAACCTTTTTTTTTTTTCTTTTTTTTTTTTTTAGTAAAGTGGGAATGGTGTGGACATGTATCAGATTTTATCTGGAGAAGAAATTAGCTAAAATTATACCAAGAGGAACACATAAAGCAGTACTCAATTTAGTAACATGGAAAAAGAGAATATGTTTTTTTTTGTTTGTTCTTATAAATTATATACAGTATGTTTAAGATTCACTGGGCGCTCATGGCGGCGGAACGCCGAGACCCATGCTGAGGTGCAAGCCTCTGGGTCTCAGCCTGTCTCTGACGTCACTGGAGCGCATGGCGCCCAGCTCCCATTGGATAAGCGACGAACGCGCTTTCAGTATGCGCTCTGCCGCTGTAAACAATGACCACGTGCGCGCACAGTGTGTAAGCTGATCTGCTGACATGCTCTCTGTGGATTGGTCATTTTAGATTCCTTAGTTCTGATTAGTTTAGTGCTAGTATAAATGTAAGGTGAGCACCCTCAGTTATCGCCCGTGATAGCCTATGCTAGGCTTGTTGCTGAGATTGCGCTCACACCAAGTGCTTGTCTTGCTGAGGACTTGTGCCTGTCTCTTGACTAATCTTCTTCTAGATTGGATACCCGTTACCAACTCGGCTTGTAACTGACCACGCTTCTGTATTGGATACCTTGTTACCGACCCGGCTTGTTGAAAGGATTCGCATGAACGCTGCCTGCATTGACCCTGGCCTGATTGACCTTGCATCTGTCTAGTGATTACTTCAGCCATTCCCTTTTACCTTGTCTTCTTCTGGATTACTGCAGCCTAATGGCCTCAGGTGACACACAAATATGTAACTGTGGGTCATTTTCCGGAGTCAATCAACAAACAAACATTTGGGTTCTCATCATTTAATTTTTGGACATGGTTTTATTAAAGGACCATGATCACGAAAATTGTAAGATGTAAAATACATGTAAACACATAAGAAGAACATTTCTTCCAGAGTAAAATGAGCCATAAATTACTTTTCCCCTATGTTGCTGTCACTTACAGTAGGTAGTAGAAATCTGGCATTACCGACAGGTTTTAGGCTAGTCCATCTCTCCATAGGGAATTCTCAGGGTTTTGTTTATTTTCAATAGCACTTAGTGAATGGCAGTTGCTCTGTCCAACTGCCAACAAAAGTGCAGTGAGCAGGGAACCTGGTCAGCATCATTGTATAAATGCTATTCAGGGAATGTCTTTATAAAAAATAAAAGTCTTGCTGATAATCTCCCATGAAGAGATGAACTAGTCCAAAAACCTCTCACTTCTGTCAGATTTCTACTACCTAATGTAAGTGACAGCAACATAGGAGAACAGTAATTTATGGCTGATTTTTCTCTGAGAGCAACATACTTTTTATTTTTATATGTTTACCAGTGGCATACCTACCATAAGGCTGCAGATGCTCACAGCACCAGGTGTAGCCATGGCTAGGGGTGCCGCTGTGGTGCTCAGCCACTGTGTTCTTCCACCTGGGACTTTTTCTCATAGTTTGGGCAACATTTGTGAAAATAGCAGAAGGCAGTGCAGGGGCTGTACTACTTTCTGCACTAGATGTAGTATTCCTACCCCTTTCTGTCCCGTAGGCAAATGTGTCTCCTCACTCGCTACACACAGCCTGCAGTGAGTGAATGTGCAGAGCAGCAGGGTGAGTAGAAAGAATTATTGCTGTGCTGCAGCTCGGACATTAGCAGGGGGATGTGGCAGGATGTGTTTAGTGCTTCAGAAGTTGCCGGTCATTAGTAGCCATGTGCACTGGCTGCTGTAATACCAGAGTGTCCTGGACTATTGATTTATTGTCTTGATCTGAGTAAATAATCAATAATGCAGCGCAGTCTGCTGTTGCAGAAGCCAGTGATACAGGTGCTGACAGCCGACTTCTGTAGTGAGCAGAGAAGCAAACTCCAGGCAATTTAGATTAACTTGATTGCAGGTAATCTTATCTCTTTTCCCAGCTCCCCCTTCCAACCCTGTTTTTTTCCCCATGACCCTTTCCTCTTTTCAGATTTTAGTGGCGTCTTTTAACAGCATGCCCCTGCCAAACAGTAATGGTGATGTCTGCAGTCCTGGTGAGAGGTCTTCCTGACATAATAAGGGTATAAGAGGCGCCCTGGTGTAATAAAAGCATCTAAAAACAGTTTAAAAACGGGAAATAAATTTGAGGTGGCTTACCTCAGTGACGGAAAAATCTTTAAGTGCCAATAACAGTGCCAAACTAAATGACAGATTCAGCAAAGTGAGGCTCCCTTTGCTGAATCTGTCATTTAGTTTGGCACTGTTATTGGCCTGAGGAAGCGGGCTCTGACCCGCGAAACGCGTTGCCTGTGCTACTAATAAAAACCTTTGTAAAATACAAAGATTTTTTCGTCACTGAGGTAAACCACCTCAAATTTATTTCCCGTTTTTAAACTGTTTTTAGATGCTTTTATTACACCAGGGCGCCTCTTATGCCCTTATTGTGCAATCATACCCCCTTACCTCACCCGTCTGAGGGGTGGGTACATACCACACGTGGCTTCGACCACGGCGGATATCTGTCCCCTTTCTTTTACCAAGGAGAGCGACCGCATCCAGGTCCCTAGGGACCACCCCTAGTGGAGTCGGGTTTGTTGTCTCCACCTGCTTCCTGTGGTCGGTTGCCCCTCTGCAACCCACCTTTGTAAGTAGTGTCTTACTTTTATTACGTTCAATTGTTTTTGACATACTACACTATTGGGCTCCCACTTTTGTCTCCTGTATCTTTTCACTAGAGGGTGTTTTTGACACCCACATCCCACTACGTCTTCCTGACATGTTCATCAATAATGAGAATTACAAGAAACAGATTGTGCGTTTTTTTCGATTTGTTGACGACATCCTCATCCTTTGCAATAGATCCAGGGAACTTTTTGAAACAATGGTAGAGGAGGCAAATTTGTCTCATCCAACCATCAAATTTACGGCGGAATATTCAACGGAATCCATAAATTACTTGGATGTAACCATCTTTATTGAGGGTGGCCAGTTACGCACTAAACTTTTTCAGAAACCTACGAAGCGCAATCATTCATTGCGCACCGATAGTTTCCATGCATCGTCGGTGAAAAAAGGTATCCCTAAGGGACAATTTCTTAGGGCCCGTCGGTTCTCCTCAAGGATTGGGGATTATGATGAGGCAGCTGAAAGACTCATCATAAAGATGACTGAGAAAGGTTATGATGAGGGTGTCCTTCAGCGAGTCAGTGATGAAGTAAGGGCTGTAGATAGGAACAGGTGTATGTTACCTAAAGTGAAGCAGGGTTCTAACAGAATCCCCTTTGTTTGCGATTTTGGCTTTCTTTCTGGGCGTATCAGGTCCGTGGTGCGGAGATACTGGCCGATCCTTGGACAGGATCCCGATTTTAGGAAACTCTTCTGGGAGCCGCCGGTGTTTGCCCACCTTAGAGGGAGATCCATACGCAACTTGGGTTAGTAAGACTGACATCAAGAAGCGTCCGAGCAGTTGGGTCCCACCACAAAGGAGATGGATAGTCCCCTGTCTCAGCTGAAATTGCTGTAATGCAATCTTGAAAGGCTCCTTTATCTCCCACCCGTCTACCGGTGAGAGGGTACCCATTAGGGAAAGGTACACCTGCTTGAGTACATACGTGGTGTATGGGCTCAAGTGTCTCTGTGATTATGTCTAAATCGGGAAGGCGGATTGGGAGGTAAAGAGAAGAATCCAGGAACATAAAAGAGATATATCCAACTTTGCAGCAGGTAAAAAGGAATATGAGTCATCGGTCTCACAACATTTCCTGAAAAAACAACACACCGCAGCACAGCTTCGGTGGTTTGTTGTTGATAGTGTTCCTGCATTCTCAAGAGGTGGAGATCGAAAGAAAAAACTGTCACAATGTAAAGCCAAATGGATAAGGAGGTTTAACTGTGTTGACCCTAATGGGTTAAATGAGTGCCTGAGCTTGAAATGTTTCCTCTGATTGTGCTCTTTTTGTAGGTACAGAATGTTGACCGCCTCCTATTACTCGTACAGGAACTCATATGCATATTGATGAACTTTTGAAGAATGTGACATAAGGACTTTATGATAAGGGGGTGAGCTATCCTCAGGATTATCTGAGGTAGACACCACATTGTGTAGTTCCCGTTTGAATGTGTTTAGTTTGGAATTGTTTATTTTGATGTTTTATTATTGTGGTCATGTGATCCGGCTGGCTCAGGTGACTTCCTGTGGGTGGAGTATGAGGGTGTTATGCGGTACACCTGAGGAAGGGCATTGCCCGAAACATGTCGTGTCCTGACCCTCTGTAACTGTATGATCTTAATACAGCTTACTTGAAGCTTTTCTGTGTGCCTTCTTCTATTTTGTTCTTTAAGTACAGTCGAGCAGGAGTGGTGTACCTGCAGTAGTTGGCACCGGCTTCCAGTGTGCTCATCTGAGCTAGGATATCCGAGGTACTCGGATATCCTAGCTCTTTTTTCACTATTCGAGCTCGAATACCGAGCTCGAATAGTATTAGCTATCCGGGCTATGCTATCCGAGCGCACTCGGATAGCAAACAGATATCCGGAGATATCCTAGCTATCCGAGCTCGGATAGCGTCACCAGCTCGGATAGCGTAACGTCTGACGTCACCTCGATTCCTCACAAGCGAATCAGAGGGCTCCCAGCCCTCTGACTGCAGCCAATCACAGAGGAGGAGCCTGGCCAAGCCCCCCTCTATAAATAGCGGACGCCATCTTGCCTCACTCGTCCTGCTTGCGACTTACTGACTAACTGTACTGAGAGACTGCTCCAGTGCGTTTTGTCTGTGTGCAAGTGCATTTATATTGTTCTAAACCAAGCGTGTTTACACTCCAACACTTGATCTTCAACTGTATTGCTTTGTATTGTAGATAAATTGTATTTTAGGCAGTTTAGTTTGTGTGATTAGGGACTAGGGAGGAAGACTGTCACTGGTGCTGCAGCCAGCAGCTAGGCCCTGTGCCTAGGCAAGGCAGCCTGCCCTGCTCTGTGCTGTAGTCTCTAGTTACCTGTGCTCTCACCTGTCCTACTCTACTGTACTACTACTTCTGTGTTAGATAGATTTGTACTATTTTGTAGTTAGCAAGGCCCAGCTTTACTGCTATACCTGTCCTGTATCTGCTCTCTGTAATCTAGTCACACCTGTTCTATTATTTAGCTAGATTCTTCTATTGTTTAGTTAGTAGTACTGTAGTGTACTCTAGTCTGTGTATAGGGACCGTCCGTCACCGCGTTACCTAGGGTCTTTGTGTGCGCAGTGCACGTCTGCGCTGTCCGCACCCTCTCGTTAGTGCTACACCCGTCCTATTTTTTTCTATTGCTTCTATTGTGTATTTGCTGACTTGTACTGTAGTCTGTGTATAGGGACACCGTCAGTCAGCGCCAGCTAGGGTCTTTGTGTGCGCAGTGCACGTCTGCACTGTCCGCACCCTCTCGTTAGTGCTACACCCGTCCTATTGTTTCTATTACTTCTATTTTGTATTTGCTGACTTGTACTGTAGTCTGTGTATAGGGACACCGTCAGTCAGCGTCAGCTAGCGACTTTGTGTGCGCACTGCGCACTCTCTCGTTAGCGTTACACCGATCTCTGCTGTAGAGTACACCTGTCCGTCACCTCACACACCCACCACCACCAGTCCCACCCCATTAAAGTACCCCACTTGTCCCACCCGCCTTTACATACATACGTTTTTTTTTCCATTTGTATAATATTAAACATATACAATGTCTGGCACTGGCAGCTGCGGTTTGGGCAGGGGCAGCAAGGGCATCGCCAAGAGAGGAGGTTGTGGGCGTGGCAGCCGCGCCACCACCACCATGCGCAGTTCTGCGTCTGCACCAGTAGCTATTCCGCCATTAGCCACTGGCCGTGGATGCCTTGGCCGCCCAACAGCTGGGAGTCACACTGCAGAGACACAGCAGCAGCAGAAGCGTGTGGCGCAGATGTTCCTCCCACCGCCAGGTCGTAGCCATCCTATTGAGGAGAAGGACGCAGACTCTGTGGTGGAACTGATGGTGGATGAGCAGGCCACCATTAGCTCTGGAACCGAGTCCTCCACCCCCGCCACCACTCCTGTTCGCAAGAGCAGCAGCAGCTGACCAGCACTGCCTGGGGAGGAGGAGGAGGAGTGCAGTTCTCCAGCCCCAGCAGGCGACACCAGCACCCTGTCACTCAGCACCTTCTTATCCCCAAGTGCAGTGGGGTTATGGAATGCTGTTGCGGCAGAATTGGAGGAGGAAGGAATGCTCATGGGCACTTTGGGGGATGATGCTTTGGACAGTCAGACAGTGGTGACTGTCCATCCGCCCATGCATGCAGAAGGGGAGTTTGTGGGATCCCAGCAGGACATGTTTTCGGAGGGGGAGGATGATGATGACAGGGTGAAGGACAGAGACTGGGTGCCAGGTCCTGGGAGTGGGGATGTCATCAGCTCTGAGGAGGAGGATGCGTCTGTGGGCCTTGCTAGAAGGATCAGCATCGCAGGCATGGGCAGGATCACAAGTGGGCGTGGTATGCAGGCCACACAGCGTGCTAATCCGAAGACGAGTTCTGCCAGTGCCACCACCAGCTGCACCAAGAACCCCCCCCCCCCCAACCACCACAGGGAGACCAGCGGCAGCAGCACCTTCCAGCCGAAGGGGCAACTTCACCTCCCCAATATGGAATTTTTTCACCCTGCCATATGTGGAGTGCAAGTATGCCACCTGCAACCAGTGCCGCAAGCAGCTCAGCAGAGGGAAGGAGCCCTCTGCGTTTGGCACCATCTTGCAGGGAAACACTTTCATGAGCATGAGGAGTTTGTGAAGTTGAAGGAAGCTGGCAGTGGCAGACCCACCACCACTGCGAAGCCGTCGGCAGCAGCCACCCGCCCTCCTCCAGCAGCACCAGCAGGAGTGTGTCAGCAACGCACTGTTCCTCCTCCCTCTGCAACTCCTGCCGCCGACACTGAGGCCTGTTCTGGCAGCCAGTCCTCAGTGGCCTCCTCTGCTCCCTCCAGTGATTCCCGTGCCAGCAAAAGGCGTCGCCAGACCCTGCTCAGCGACACCTTCCAGGGGGTGGTCAGGGTTCTGCCTCCCAGCAGCCGTCGCGTGCATCAGCTGAACGGCTTGCTGGCATGGGCCATGTGCTCCCAACTCCTGCCTTATTCCCTTGTGCAGGAGGGGAGCGACATGCGTGCGCTCCTGATGTGTGCATCCCCCAATTGGTCAATCCCCAGCCGACATTATTTCGCACGCACGGCCATCCCTGCACTTCACCGCTCTGTGATGGCCAATGTCAGGAGAGGGCTGGAGCACGCGGTGGGTCAACGGGTCCACGTCACCATGGACTCGTGGAGCAGCCGGTTTGGGACAGGCCGCTATCTGTCCTTCACCGCGCATTGGGTCAGCTTGGTGGAAGGGGGTGAGGATGGGGGAGCAGCATCGGTCACTGTCAGAGGAGCAGCAGCACCAACAACTCAGTGGGTGGTGCCACCATGCAGGTGTCAGCGGAATTGCAGCAGGTTCCTCTGATCCGCTTCCGTCCTCCGGCACACCAGCCCAAACCCCCCGCCTCAGCAGCAGCGTGAAGCCCCGCCACTGCCAAGCGCTGCTGGAATTGGTCAGCCTGGGGAGGACCAAACTGACGGCGAACCATGTCCTGGCCAAACTCCGAGAGCAGGAGAGGAATTGGCTGACCCCCAGAGGCCTCAGAGTCAGAGAGGTGGTGTCCGACAATGGGGCAAACCTGGTTGCTGCAATCAGCAGGGGAGACCTGACCCACATCCCCTGCCTGGCGCACGTCCTGAACCTGGTATTCCAAAAGTTCCTGCGGACCTACCAGGGGATGGACCGACTCCTTGAGGCGGCAAGGAAGGTTGTGCGTCATTTCCGGCTCTCGCCTGCAGCCGTAGCGAGCCTGGAAGAGGTGCAGAAGGAGCTGCACCTACCACAGCACCGGCTCATTATCGATGTTCCAACTCGCTGGGACTCCACCCTGGCAATGTTGGAGCGTCTGGTTGAACAGAGGCAGGCTGTCAGCCAGTATTTGCACAAGCAACAGTTGCCTCCATCACTGCAACTGGGCGTGCCGCCACCAACCTCCCGTCCATCATCTCCACGGAGGACTGGGGGCACATGCAGCAGGTGTGCTCAGTCCTGGCACCCTTCCTGCAGGCCACCAACATGGTAAGCAGGGACCATGCAATGGTGTGCGAGTGGGTACCCTTGGTGTGTGTGCTGGACAGGGCCCTGTATGCACTGCTGGAAGAGGGAGCGGCAGCCTTGGACCAGCAGGAGCTGCAGGAAGCTTCACAGGCCACCTCTGAGGAGGAGGGCTTGGAGTTGGTGGAGGTCCCTGACCTTGCCGCTGATGAGGGGGAGCAGCAGAGCGCAGCTGGAGTGGTGCGGGGGTGGAGAGAGGATGAGGTGGAGGAGGCAGAGGAAGAGGACAGCACTGTCGGCTCTGGGGCTGCCGATGATGTGCCAAGAGACGTGGCCAGACTCTTCCCAATGGCAGCGCACATGCTGAGGTGCCTGCGCAAGGACCCAAGGGTGATCCAGATGAAGCAGAGGGAGGACATCTGGATCTGCATGATGCTGGACCCACGTCTGAAGGGGAAGCTCAGCCAGTTCCTGCCTGCAGGAGGAGACCGTGCGCAACAAATGAGGGATTTGCAGCTGTCCCTTGTTGAGCGCTTGGAGGAAGCCTTCCCTCAGACATCCACTCCCACTGTCCAGCCAGCACAGAGGCAGCTGCAGGTGCCTGCATCCACCAGCAGCAAGCGCACGCGCACCACAGACCTGCTGTCTCTGACCCAAGAGCTCTACATGAGTGTAGAGCTGCCAAGGACTAGAGAGGAGGTTCCTGCAGCAGCATCCTTCTCCAGTCACAGGCAGCGCTTGACCCGCATGGTGGCTGACTACATGGGGTCCTTCAGCGGGCTTGACAGCGTGGCCCCTGTTGATCCCATGGAGTATTGGGTCAAGCACCTGCCGATCTGGAGCAAGCTTGCGCAGTACGCCCTGGAAGTGCTCTCCTACCCCCCTTCCAGCGTACTGTCAGAGCGTTGCTTCAGTGCAGCCGGTGGAGTCGTCACTGAGAAGCAATCTTGTCTGTCTCACAAGTCTGTGGACAGACTGACGTTTCTCAAAATGAACCAGGCTTGGGTGGAAGGCGAATTCCTGGCCCCTGTTGTCGGCGAGAGGGGGACATGAAGTGGCGCACACACACATTACACCTGCTGCTGCTACTGCTGTATTTCTTCCTGCTGTCTGTGTCTCCACTGCCAGGGAACACATTACAAGGTGCTGCTGCCCATGCGCCACCAAATATTACGCTCAAAAATAGCTGCCTGCCCTGCATTATTTATTTTAGAAAAAAATAAAAAAATTAAATTATTTTAGAGGTGTCCAGGTTGAAAACTATGCTGTCCCAATTGTGTATTGGACCCAATGTGGGCTTCACGACCGCTGTCTGGAACCTCATGCTGTTTATTTATGGCCCTGGAACCACCGCTAGGCAGCTACCTGCTGCCAAATGCCAGTCTGCCACACACACTCATCCTCCTCATGCTGCCTGCTGTTGTATTTCCTCCTGCTGTCTGTGTCTCCACTGCCAGGGAACACATTACAAGGTGCTGCTGCCCATGCGCCAACAGCTATTACGCTCAAAAATAGCTGCCTGCATTAATTTGAAAAAAAAAAATGTAATTATTTTAGAGGTGTCCGGGTTGAAAACTGTGCTGTCCCAATTGTGTATTGGACACAATATAGGCTTCACGACCGCTGTCTGGAACCTCATGCTGTTTATTTACGGCCCTGGAACCACCGCTAGGAACTAGGGCCTATTATGTCAGTCACATCACAGATCACATTGCCTGACACACACTACTCCTCCTCCTGTAGCTGCATTGAGCTTCTAATGTCTGTGTGCTGCTACCACTGCCAGGGAGAACAGAAGAAGAACTATTTTCTGCTGCCACCTGCCCACCCACTCTCCTACCGGCAGCTATTACCACACTACAATAGCTGCAAGCCTGCAACTACTTCCTCCTCCTGCTGATGTCTGTGTTTTACCGCCGCCAGGGTACACAGGAAAAGGCGCTGTGGCTTGCAATGTGCCACTACCTACCTATTATGCCATCAACACAAATATATAACTATGGTGTTATTAAAATAACATATTTCCACAAATGAAGTAAAAAAAATATTACTAAAGATAGGAAAACTAAGACACATAATATAATGATAGAGAAGAAGAGGAAGAAGAAGAAGAAGATATAGAAGAAGAAGATATAGAAGAAGAAGATGAAGAAGATATAGAAGAAGAAGACGAAGAAGAAGAAGATATAGAAGAAGAAGATGAAGAAGATATAGAAATAGAAGACGAAGATGAAGAAGATATAGAAGAAGAAGAAGATATAGAAGAAGAAGAAGAAGATATAGAAGAAGAAGAAGAAGAAGAAGAAGAAGAAGAAGAAGAAGAAGAAGAAGAAGAAGAAGAAGAAGAAGAAGAAGAAGAAGAAGAAGAAGATATAGAAGAAGAAGAAGAAGTAGAAGAAGAAGAAGAAGAAGAAAAAGAAGGAGATATATAAGAAGAAGAGGAAGATATATAACAAGAAGAAAAAGATGATGAAGAAGAAGAAGAAGAAGAAGAAGAAGAAGAAGAGGAGGAGGAGGAGGAGGAGAAGAAGATATAGAAGAAGAAGAAGGTATAGAAGAAGAAGAAGGTATAGAAGAAGAAGATGTAGAAGAAGAAGAAGATATAGAAGAAGAAGAAGAAGAAGAAGAAGAAGAAGAAGAAGAAGAAGAAGAAGAAGAAGAAGATATAGAAGAAGAAGAAGAAGAAGATATAGAAGAAGAAAAAGATAATTGAAGAAGATACAAGAAGTAGAAGATGAAGAAGATTCGAGTAGAAGAAGATATAGAAGAAGAAGAAAAAGAAGAAGATATAGAAGAAGAAGAAGAAGATATAGAAGAAGAAGATGAAGACGACGTAAATGAAGACTTCCAACAACCATTTTGGACACACCTTCTCATGCAAACACTTTTCATGAAGTTAATTTACTATTTTTGATACCTTTTTATAACTACTACATCACCACATAATCACTTGATGTTTTTCTTCATAAAAAAGGTGGTTTCATGCATCATTGACCTCCAATACAAGTTTTAAAAGCTATTTAAGGCCAGCTCGAATATTTTACTCGAATACAGAATCGGATAGTGACGTCGGATATCCGAGGTCGAATCGGATATTCGATTAACTCGAATATTGAACTTCGAGTGACTTCGGATAGTTTACTATCCGAATTCGACCAAACTCGAATAGGATAATGAGATATCCGAGCAACACTGCCGGCTTCTGGGTCTAGAGCTACAGACCTGCCGAAGGTGTGAGACCAGTGTGTTGCATACACATTTCTCCTCTCCCACCAGGCTCTCTGTCTTGTGCCTCTACCTATTCATCCCCCCTTCTCCTATGGACCCCCCTCTTTTGTATGTCCCTCTTTTATGACTGTCCTTAGAGGAGCTCACAATCTAATTTTACCATAGTCATAGTCTAATGTCCTACCATATTATTATTGTGTATTTATATAGCACTGACATATTTTGGACCACTGTATAGAGTACAGAGTTTCATGACGGTTAGCTCCATCCACACCCTGATGACTCCTTTTCCCCCAAAATTTGCAGTGTCACGCCCAACCCATCAACCCTCCCATCAAAAAATCGTTTGTTTTTTGCTTTTTTTGTTGGGGGGGGGGGGGGGGAGTTTCTGTAAATAATCAGCACCAGGTGTCCAATTCCCTAGGTATGCCACTGGTGTTTACCCATTTTTTACATTTTTCATTTTTGTTTTTGCGATAGTGGTCCTTTTTTAATGAAGAAATGTTGAAAATGCAATAGGGATTAGAACATTTCAAGCATCAATGTTAAGCAATGTAAAAGTAAAGTAAGGATTGCTTTAGGGAACAGATCATTTTCTTCAATTAGCTTTAGTAAAAATCTGTGGTAGCTGAGGTATTTCCATTTAAGAATATGTATCCTTAAATACTTCAAGGCAAAAACCAAAAAAACAAAAATACATTTACCTGGGGCTTCCTCCAGCGCCTGACAGCCGTCCTGTGCCCTTGCCGCAGCTCCGGTGGCTCCCGGTCTTCTCCGCTGCAGATGCCAACTTCGCTAGGTCGGCTTTCCTGATCGGCTTCTTGTGCACTCCACCGTGAGGGTCCCGTGGTACCGCTGATGTCATCAGGACTGTGCTGCGCAGGCGCAGTAGACGTGACCTGTGCGGTGGAGCACACAAGAAGCCGACCCAGAAAGCCAACCTGGCAAGGTCGGTGTCTGCAGTGGAGGAGGCCAGAAGCCACCGGAGCTGCGGTGAGGGCACAGGATGGCTGCCAGGGGCTGGAGGAAGCCCCAGGTAAGTGGATTTTTGTTTTTTGTTTTGCCTGGAAGGATCTTTTAAAGTGTAACTGTCGGGGATAAAATCAAAAATCAATTCTTTATTTTTATCTGGTAAACAAGTAATATGGATGTTAACCTGGCAATCCAAAAGTTAAAATCTCTATTACTTTTATGGTTTATAAATGATCATTCCCCAGTTTACCTGACTCTTATTTGGTACGTTGCCGCACAAAGGAAGTTGCAGTACATGCTGGGTTGTCTTTTTTTTGCTTCTGTACATTAGTTGTACAGTCTGAGGGGAAATAAAGAAGCAAAAAAAGACAACCCAGCATGCCCTGCAACTTGTTGGGCGAACAGTGTTCGCCACTGTTCGGGTTCTGCAGAACATCACCCTGTTTGGGTGATGTTCGAGTTCGGCCGAACACCTGATGGTGTTCGGCCAAACCGTTCGGCCATATGGCCGAACTAAGAGCGCATGGCCGAACGTTCCCCGAACGTTCGGCTAGCGCTGTGATTGGCCGAACGGGTCACGTGGTTCAGACCCGAACGCGCTCTGATTGGCCGAACGGGTCACGTGGTTCGGGTAAATAAATACCCGATCCACGTAATTTCTCCGCCATTTGTCTGTGGGTTTAGCTTTGGGTAGGCAGGCAGGGTAGTTCTCTCTCCAGCCAGGCTAGCCAGGGTCCCCCCAGTCATTGTGTCGCTGCTGGGAACAGTAGTACACCGCTCACCCACCACTGTATAGCATTGTGCTCGGTGTCGCTGCTGGGAACAGTAGTACACCGCTCACCCACCACTGTATAGCATTGTGCTCTGTGTTGCTGCTGGGAATAGTAGTACACCGCTCACCCACCACTGTATAGCATTGTGCTCTGTGTCGCTGCTGAGAACAGTAGTACACCGCTCACCCACACTATATAGCATTGTGTTTACTGCCACCGCCCTCCTCCTGTTCCATCACGTGTGCTGCTGCTGGGTTAGCGTTACCGGTCCCTTTTCCTGGAACCTCTCATCTGTATTACATTTATGACTGCATGCCGACAAAAAGCAAATTGCTATCCGCACGCTTCTTGTCCGCATGCAAGGCCTGGGTTGTTGTGTCTCAAAGCGTGGCCTTCTCCTCCTGCGCCTCCTCCTGTTCCATCACGTGTGCTGCTGCTGGGTTAGCGTTACCGGTCCCTTTTCCTGGAACCTCTCATCTGTATTACATTTATGACTGCATGCCGACAAAAAGCATGTTACCTGTGCAAAGAAAACAGACATTTCCCGCATTTAAAAGACAGTTTTCCCTTTGAAACTTTAAAATCGATTTTCTCAAAAACTATAAGCTCTTTTTGCTAATTTTTTTTCCCTCTTGTACCCACTCCCAAGGTGCACATACCCTGTAAATTTGGGGTATGTAGCATGGAAGGAGGCTTTACAAAGCATGAAAGTTCGGGTCCCCATTGACTTCCATTATGTTCGGAGTTCGGCTCGAACACCCGAACATCGCGGCCATGTTCGGCCTGTTCGGCCCGAACCCGAACATCTAGATGTTCGCCCAACACTAGCGGCAACGTACCAAATAAGAGTCAGGTAAACTGGGGAATGATCATTTATAAACAAGAAATGTAATAGAGATTTTAACTTTTGGATTGCCTGGTTAGCATCCGTATTACTGGTTTACCAGGTAAAAATAAAGAATTGATTTTTTATTTTATGCCCGCCAGTTACACTTTAAGAAAGATTATGACCTGTGGTACAAGATTTGCTGATGACTTAAAAGAATAAATCAGATTTGTTCCTTTCTGTATGATAAAACCTCACCAGCAGCACAGCACTTATCAGCTACATATTAATATAAATTCAGTTTTCCCTCTTTTCCAAATGTGAAAGGACCTGTTTGCTATGCTCTGCTTCCCTCTCTAGGGGAATAGACCTCAGTGGGCAGCAGACAGTGGGTTACTATAGAAACCAGCATTATAAATATATAGCAACAAAATCCCTTAAAGGCAATATTAAAGGGTACCTGGTGAAAATTGTATATGCTTGGATAGTGAACATTGAAACCATATAACTGGCTTATTTTAATTTTATGGTATGAATATTTTTCCTTGTAGATTGTAACTTAGAGTTTATGTGCATTTATAAGTTTAGATTTCTTGGTAAGTATATGAGAATGAAATGTACCAATAATTCTCTACAGAAGGGTTTGTGGTCTTCTTGTTTGTATGAATATCTTTTCGAAGTGATTTAATATTCTAATTTTCCAGCAGATGATATATGCTGTTGTAACTGCAACCAGCCACTTTTTATTATTATTATTTTTAAGGCTTGCTTTGGATAACCCTCACTGCTGGAATAACATTTACAACCAACATAAGTAGAGACATAGGTCCTTTGGCTGTGAGTCAGATCACCTTTGCTAGCTCTCCTCCATCAGCATCCTTATGTGGTTTCCCTGGGGTTATAAAGGATTTGATTCAAAGAGAGAACAACGCTATTGTATTCCTTTGTGATGTTATGAAATTCTAAGGCTTTGTTGTAATGTAAGACAACATTGTCACCTCTGACAAATTCATGTTACATTAAATAATGACATGAAATCTGACCTGATGTCAGAGGATTATTTGAGACCAGAAAAGACTTCAACATACATAGAAGCTGGACTGCAATTTATAGACATTTCAGTGTAATGTTCATTATTATTATTATTATTATATTTAGTATTTATATAGTGCCGACATCTTCCGCAGCGCTATACAGAGTATATTGTCTTGTCAATAACTGTCCCTCAGAGGAGCTCACAATCTAATCCCTACCATAGTGATATGTTTATGTATATATCGTGTAGTGTATGTATTGTAGTCTAGGGCCAATTTAGGGGAAAGTTAATTAACTTATCTGTATGTTTTTGGGGTGTGGGAGGAAACTGGAGTACCCGGAGGAAACCCACACAGACACGGGGAGAACATACAAACTCCTTGCAGATGTTGACCTGGCTTAGATTTGAACCAGAGACCTAGTGCTGCAAGGCAAGAGTGCTAACCACTATGCCACTGTGCTGCCCGTCATGAAAATATATGTTGAAAGTCCGACAAATCTATTTATTTCAAGGAAGTGGCAACATAGATTATAGACTCTTGTCTATTCTGGTTCAAATAGACAAATTGTTGGTTTGTACTTGATTTTCATCAGAAGTTCTATGCATTTCTTTTCATGCAAATTATGCAGCAAGCACAGTATAGACACCTCTGTCTTGTTTCACTCTCATGATGCCTGTCCCTGACAGCAAAACTACAATTATGTCTGGAATGTGAGTATTTTTAAAGTTCACTTCAAATTTGATCACTATCACAACAGTAAGAAATAGTTCATCAGGACATTAACCACTTCAGGATCACAGTTTTTTTCCCTTAAAAACCAAAACAATTTTCACATTTCAGCGCTCCTCCCATTCATTCAGCGATAACTTTATTGTTACTTATCACACTGAAATGATCTATATTTTCTTTGTTCGCCACAAATTAGGCTTTCTTTGGGTGGTACTTTTTGCTAAGAATTATTTTATTTTATATGCATTGTAAATAGAATAATAAGAAAAAAAGGGGAAAAAAATCATTATTTCTCAGTATTCAGCCATTATATTTTTAAAATAAAATGTGCTTCGATACATAAAAGCCACACATTTTATTTGCCCGATTGTCTCGGTTATTACAACGTTTAAATTGTGTTCCTAGTACAATGTATGGCAATAATATTTTATCTGGAAATCAATGTGTATTTTTTCCGTTTAGGGATTTTTAATACTGTATCATTTATTACAGGACTTTATTTGCAAAATTACCAGTAATATACCCTCATGACATACATATTAAAAAAGTCCCTAAGGTAACTATTTATGTGATTTTAAAAAAGGTTAAAAAATAATAATAATACAAAAAATAATAATCATTTTTCGATGTAAAGTTGTATAATGGTGTAATTGGGTGTATTTTAACTTTTTAGCCACAAGATGGCGTTACTGTAACCGTGTTCTATTAATAGAAACACAGAAAACTTGTTTTTTTTTTTTTTTACTGAGAGCTTGCACTCGTTGCTGCAAGCTCTTGAAAGTCACAGGCATGATGATTGGTGTTGGGAACAGCTGATTCTCATACCCCGATCACAGAAGGACGGTGTAACGATTGTGGAACTTTCTCCGTGATCAGCGCACAACGCGTGTGCTGATACGGCGGAAATCCTCCACAAGCGTATATTTGCAGGCACCCAGCAAAAGGTGCTACGCACCCGTAGAGGTAAAATTCCTGTCGGCAGATGGCGCTGGGGAGTGCAGAGGAACCAATCCTCTGTACCTCCACAAATGCCAGACAGGAATTTGTACGAAGCGCAGAATGCAATCGCAAGAGAGGCGATTGCGAATGAGAACGAGCAAAGGGACAGGTTGTATGTGTGTGCGCCAACCTAGTCGCCACCCCGCGACAGTGCACACACAACAGCAGATATGAAACAGGAACGCGATCGCGAGAGGTGCGATCGCCAGACGTGACACAAGGCAGATCAGAACAGAATACGAGGTTAGCAAAGGCACAGCAAATAATACAATGAGGAGATACGGAAAATAACAAACGCTAGCTAACCGCAAACACCGCACTCATTCGCAACAGTGCACGCGGTTATGCGCGGTCTCCACGTGATAAGCACAATAGAGACAAGCACGCCTAACTAACCATTAACAGACAAACATGAAACAGAGGACGCGAGCGCTTGCTTAACGGTTACCTCACCGAGCCTCCAGCAAGCGTAGCAGACAAGACAGACACACGAAAACAGGGACAAGCGCGAGATAGGATCCACCGCACTAGCGAAAAATGGCTAGCGCGATCCAGGTACAGAGTAGCAGAACAGAAGGATCCACAGCACTAGCGGAAAGTGGCTAGCGCGATCCCAGGAGACAGAACAGAAGGATTAACAGCGCTAGCGAAAAGTGGCTAGCGCGATCCCAGGAGACAGAACAGAAGGATCCACAGCGCTAGCAAAAAGTGTCTAGCGCCATCCAAAGAGACAGATCAGAAGAGATAGCTGGTAGCAACCGCTGCACCAGCTATACTCCAAGAACAGAGATCAGAACCATTTCCTGTCGACCACCCTTGGGACTGGACAATGGCAACAAGAACAAACAAACACATAAACAATCCTAACTGCACTAGGGAAAACCTGCCTAGCGCAGATTCAGGAATTACTCTAAGCTGATCTTCAAACAGAGAGTAAGGCTGACACCCCACCAGGAGTGTTACATAGGACGAAATCCTTATGAACAGCCGAGCATTGTGGGACACACATAGTACTTATAGTACACGCCTCCAATGAATGTGGCCAGGCAATTTGCATGACAACGTATGCAAATTCCTCAGCAAGCACAAGCTGCAAAACTGACAGAAGCTCTTCTTTCCAGAGTCCTGCAGCATGCAAACCTACACAATGGTCAAAAAGCTGCCTGCCTGCACAGGCAGCTGAGCAAATCATCACAGACGGAATTGGAAAAGTAAAGGGCAACAGTTGCTTAACCTCCTTAGCGGTAATCACGAGTGCAGCTCGGGGTAGAAAAAACTTGCCAGGAGCAGTAACCCCGAGCTGAACTTATGGTAGTTTCCGGGAGATCTATGCAGAGCAATGCGTGCAGCGGACATTTTAACTCACCTCCTTGGGGATCGATACGTCAGCCGCCATTCTTCTTCCTCTCCTCCGAGGCTCTGCTTCCCCCTGGTGAGATCGCCATCTGTTGTTATGACGACAGTCGGTAATCTCACTATAGAGTAACAGCGCCACCCGGGGATGGAGGGAAAACGGCAGAGCTGCATTACAGGGAGGTGAGTGAGTGCTGGGCCGCTGCAGAACTCCCTAGCAGCATGATTTTTTACAGGTTTTAGGATCTAAAAGCATGCAAAAAAATTGCACTGCTTTTTAGACCCTAATATCTGGAAAGAATCATAACGCCAAGGGGGTTAAAGCACAGGCTTCCTCTCTGCCCTCACAAAGGCTTTCTGACCAAAATATGTACAATGTAAGGCATTGATGTAGCTAAGAAGCTATGGGCCCCAGTGTACGTTTTACATTGGGCCCCTCAAGCACTGTATATAACAAGTGACACAGTGAATTAAAACTTCCCAAGCAAAGGCTGCCGTGTCAGAGAGGTTGAAGCATGTGAGGCAGGGCCACCATCAGGGCTTTACAACTGGTACTTCCATATAGGACCTGAAGAGATTTTGGGATCCGGCCAAGTTGGCAGCACAAGGTACGCCAGAGGGGTCCTTACTTCTTGCCTCCCTCTCCTAGGGCCTTACACCTTTGCTTCCCCATATGCACAGCTAGGCGCATATGGATCTAATTATGTTTCTTCTACTGAGGACACTGTCTATTTTATTTGGTCAAAGATGTTTATTCAGCAGATTGGGATGTGGGTGTAGAGGGGAGTGGGTAGTAGGTCTGCACATAATGGTGCCCAAACATTTCTGATGGTGGCCTTGATGTAAGGTGAACAGTTTTTTAAAAGACACCCAGGGTGTGAGACCTATGAAGGCTGCCATATTTATTTCCTTCCTCCTATGCCCTTCTTTTATCCTCCTCTAGAATCACCTCCTTGCAGTCACATATATAAGACTTCTCATGTTCTCCACCCTTCCTCTGGAATTCCCTTCCACAGCACATCGGTCACTCTTCAAACTGTGAAATCTTTAAACGCTCCCTCAAAACTCCCTTTTTCTGACAAGCATACACTGTAACTTAATCCATTCCCCCTTCATACTCTGGCCAAGTTGTACTCCTTACTAGATACCCTAAAAACACACTGCCTGTATGAATACTGCACACTCCGCCAACTCTTGCCCCCCCCCCATTCCTTTAGATTGCGAGCTTGCAAGGGCAGGGTTCTCTCACCCTTTTGTGTCTTGGAATCTGTTATTTATTTTGTAACTGGCACTCAGTTATACATTTTATTAATTATGTTACATTTGTCATTGTAAATATCAGTTCCGTATTTTGTACCACTAATTTGATGTATACCATTGTCTGTATTAATATGCACCCCTGGTTTGTTTTCCTTATTTTGCACAGCTTCACAATTCACGGAATATGTTGGTGCTATATAAATCAATAATAATAATAATTATAATAATTTCCTTTTAACCTTTTCGGGACCGGCCGCCTACCCCCCCTTAGGGACCAAGCATTTTGCGCGGGAGGGGGTGCGAACGTTTGGGGGGGTCAGGCGGCCGGATCCCGTCTGTGGCTGGATGGATTTGTGTCCCCCCCCATGGTGGCCTGTGCCCCTCCCCCCTTCTGCCAGCAGCCTTCACTCACCTTCCAGGCTCCAGCGATGAGCCGCACGGGACCCTCTTCTCTGGCCGGCATCTCCGTTCTGTCTGACGATCAGTTCCGGGTCGCGGCTTGATGACGTCATCAAGCCGGGACCCGGGGCTGACGTCAGACGGAGCGAAGATGCCGGCCAGAGCGGAGGGGGCACCGATCGTCGCGGGAACGGCAGGGAGGTGAGTGGATCCTCTTCTTTTCCCCCCTGCCGCCGCAGCTGTCAAACTGATCACTACGATCGGAGGGTGATCGTAGTGATCACGTGATCAGCAGCCATACGCGATGGCTGCTGATCACTCGGGGGAGATGTCGGCTGTCATATGATAGCTTAATCTCCCCCTCCGGGTGCGCATGATCGCGTCGGGAGCGGAAACTGCGGGCCGGCGTAGATCCTACACCGCATCAGGCTAGAACCGCCACAAGTGCGGCGTAGAATCTAATGCACGCGGTCCTGAAAAGGTTAAACAATACCATTTGCCTGGGAGTCCTGCTTATCTTTCTGGTCAGTAGCGTCTAAATTACACACCTGAAACAAGCATGCAGCTAATCTTGTCAGATTTGTCATAGACAATAGACATCTGATCTGTATGCTTGTTCAGGTTCTATGGCTCAAAATATTAGAGGCAAAGGATCACCAGGAAACCAGGCAATGTGCATAGTTTAAAAGGAAATCAACATGGTTGCCATGCAGTTCTTTTTAATTTGTTTGTCTTTTTCTACCAATAAATGAAGATACATACTTGAAGGTGGTGCGGATTATTACGATTGGATACTATTGGATCCTGTGGTGTCCGGGATCTTTCTCCAGCACACCTACCATTCCTTACTGGATGGTTTACCAGAGAGTGCTACTCCATACATAGGAATAACCACTGTGCGATGGACATATAAAGATGATCATTACCAGCATAGCAACAATACAGAGCTAACATAGTTGTTGAAGGAAGGCTCCTGGTAGACCCCTCTGGTCCAGGGGTCCGATGCAGTTTCTACCTCTGCATCCCCCAATGCCACACCACTGTTCCAAGGGTTTTTAAAGAGCATCTGTTATTGAAAGATGTCTCTCAGATGTTTAAGTCCGAGAATCAAAATCCAATTTGTAATTATTACAACATTGACATATAACTTAATGTACAGTCTCTGTAGATGTAACAATTAAAAGCTCTGTCAATGTAATGAAGAAGCTTCTCAGAAGATGGTTTCCACATATAATCATGAAGAGATTTTAATTAGTTGGATGATAATTCACCTAATCAACACAGAATTGTGTTTTTCCGCTATATTGTGCAGATATTCATTGGAGAGGAGAAATAAGAAAATATTTTTTGTTACATATTTTCTGCAGATGATGAACAGTAATGATCTAGTTAGATCTGTGTAAAAAGGGGAAGAAAATGTCCTAGCATTGCACTTTCGTAGGCGTACACACAAGCTAATGAGATTTTTTTTCTGTGCTGTATACTAACAAATTCAATATTTTAACGTACTTGAGCTGTGTAGTATTTTTTTTTTTTTTACTGCAGTAAACATGCCATTTTTAACCTTTTGGGGACCGGCGTAGTTTGAATCTATGTCCAGCAGGTGATGCTGCCGCCCTGACTGGACATAGATTCAATGTCCACGATAACGAACCGTCCCGATGCGATCGTGCGCATCGGAGAGGATAGATTAAGCTGTCATATGACAGGTGACATCTCCCTTCAGTGATCAGAAGCCATCGCGTATGGCTTCTGATCACGTGATCACTATGATCGCCGGCAGTTCATAGTGATCACTTACAGAGCTGCGGCAGTAGGGGGGGAAAGAAGAGGGTCCATTCACTTTTCTGCTGTTCCCCCGACGATCGGCGCTCCCCTCTGCTCTGGCTGGCATCCCCGCTGTATTGACGCTAAGTACCGCCTGGGAGGTGAGTAAAGGCATCTGGCAAAAGGGGGGACATTTGGAGGCAGGGGGGGACACGGCCCAGCAAACCCCAGCAGGGATCTGGCTGCCTGACACCCCCAAACGTGCCCCCTGCATGTAAAATGCCTGGTCCTTGGGGGGTTAGGCAGCCAGTCCCGAAGGGGTTAAAGTGGAAAAATGTTTGTTTTCATTTGAAGCATACTGTTAAATAAGATGAAATGTTGTAACTGCAAGAATACACTAAACTGTAATATTTGGTGATGATGGAATCTCTTTTTTGGGGAACCTATCACTACTCAACCCATTTTGCAAATGCAATTTGTCTGTCATGCTGAGATGGGCTGCATAGTCAGCCACAGACCTGGGATAAGCATGCAGCTGATGAAATCTCACTCTGCATAGTTGTACCATTCTATAACTTTCTGGACCTGAGTTAGAAAGGATGTGTTATGTGGCAATTATGTCTTGCATTCAGAAAAAAAAATCCATATAGTGGTTTTAAAGAAAAGGTGCTGAATGATGGAACATCATTATGAATTCATAAAGTGATTCCCAGGCAGAGGCTGCGGTGCAATTGTCACATACAAAAAGGAAAAATGTTTAAGAAACGCCTTGCAAGCCCAAATAAATATACATTGTTTTGTTATTTTTATTAAAAATTGTGTAGGCCCAAAGGTCTTTTTAATCATTACCCAACTATGTAGGTTAGGTTACTGGAAAGGCAGGGCCAGTGGTTGTGAGGCTCTGACCTTAATTAATACCAAGCCACATGGCTTTCAGTATTGGGAGTACTTTGCAGGGGTAGGCAAGATGCATTTATCCTATTGTTGCTCTTTTCCAATTCCAGATTGACTCAACAAAAGTAAAGGAGTTTTTTCTGGCAGTTGTGGATGAAATTTTAGTTGATCTACATGACCGTTGTTTTGGTTTCAACAGAACCCATAATTTTCCAATTAGCGTTTAAATACTGCTGATTGACATTCTTGGAATTCCTTTTCTTAATCCCTTTTTATTTTCTTATATCCTTTTCCTGTTTTATAGAGTCCAACTATTGTTTCCCGCAGATAATTTGACATTTCTTTTGCTTTTCCCATGACTTAGAATCCCAAAAAATATCAGTGCGGCACTGGATTAAAGATGGAAGGGTCTGTCAGGAGTCCAGAAACTCATTGACCTTTTATACACCTCCACTAATTACAAAGTAACAAATCACAAGTGAAGATGGTTACTTTTAATAGCCATTAAAACCTAAACCCAGTTTATGTCAAGCTGTGTGCATGTTATCAGGCCAAATCACCAAGGTATATCAACTTTTGATTAGGGTAATGTGGGCAATTTGCATAGTGATTCTGATTTAAATATAGTAAACACGGTTGTTTGGTAAAAATGGCAATAAATATACTATAGATAGTGTGTGTGTGTGTGTATATATATATATTCTGTCTTGTATTTTTTTCTTTGTCTTTGCTTTGATAATTTTGTTACTGTTTTTTATATTAATCATCTGTTAAAAATGGTGCCCTTACAAATAGAAGAAAAGAATATTTCTGTTGGCTTCCATCTGTTTCTCTGTGACACCAAAAGTAATATCACTTTTGCCCATTTCTTTTATTTTTTTTTTACCCGGCTCTGTGTTAAAGGGGCACTATGGTGAAAAATTGAGTTTTTTAAGCAGTGGCATATGCATAGGTGTATGTACAACATAGTAGTTTACATCTAGTGAGGTTTATTATTTTTTTTTTTCATTGACATCAGCATAGTGCACTTGTATAGCCACGTCGGCAAATGTACCTTTCTGACGCCGCTCAGGCAAATCCATGTAGTTGCAGGAGGCATCTTTTGATCTTGATGTAACTGCCGTTTTAGTTTCCCCCTCCTTGCAGCGCTTGAAGGTTTGGGCCATATTTCAACTGCACAATCGTGCAGTTACACTGATCCCCCAATGTGTCGTAAAAAGCAGCAACTTATGTGCTGCGCGGCGAAGGACGCACCCTCCCTCTTTGCTGGGACGCAACTGCCGAGTGAGGTGGACTGTAGTGGAACGCAGCATCAGTGATGACGCTGCCCCGCAAGGACCTCTGTTACGACGCTGGCACTGAAACGGACACCTAATGTTGTCCGTTTCTATGGCTACCATAATTTGCTTAGTGAAGTCCGTAGAGCAGGCGGATTGATTGCGCAGACACAAGCAATGTAGCTGTGTTCTGCTATTTATTCCGGAATTGGTTTTAACTCAATGCTTTTGGTGTTGCTTGTTTTCTAAATTACATTGCAGGTAGTCATTAATTTTTATAAAATTGTTATGATAGCTAGAAAATTAATTTAGTGATGTTTATGCCTATCTACATATGTATTTATATGTACATGTATATATATATATATATATATATATATATATATATATATATATGTATATATATATATGTATATATATATATATATATATATATATATATATATATATATATATATATATAAAATATATATATATATAAAATATATATATATATACATATATATATATACATATATATATATATATATATATATATATATATACATATATATATGTATGTGAACACATTTGTGTGTATATATATATATATATATATATATATATATATATATATATGTATATATATATATATA